>NW_024038204.1:0-97366 GCF_016077235.1 Cyprinodon tularosa
GAAATTTGGCATTTCACACTATCTGTACTTACATTTTTAATTGAGTAAAAATATCACCATGAAAAACAAAATATGACAAACATTTTATTTTAAATAATTTACTGAGTTACATCCTTCACAGTACAGTAACGGGACGGAATAGTTTTAAATGGAAATAAATGTAGTGCAGAAACGTCTTTCATAGTTTACTTTTATTGCTAAAGTCTTTTTAGAATTTGCAGATGTTCATGAGGAATGCAAAATGAAGCCGTTGATGAGGAGCAGAAAGGTAAATAAGACACATCTGCTGTAACCTTGGTCATAGAAATATAACTGGTTTACTGGTGTTAATAGTGTTTGATTTCAAAATCTAAAATACAGAGAAAGAAACTTGAAACAACACAGGCAGGCTGGGCTCACTAAACATGGAAACAAGTCCCTCTTCTTGCTGCTCTGTGGGAACGCGCCCGATCTTAGCCAATCAGTTTTTAACAGACAATCACTTTTTGGCACAACAGCGTCCAGCGAGCCAGACAGAGAGGCGGATCTGACCATTTTCAAGGCGCTCCAGATCATTTTTCTGTGAAAACAGCTCATATAATCATGTCAACTTTGTAACATACAGTTTAATCGTTTACTCTTTTTACAAATTTGTAAAATAAATACATTAACGAGGTCTTCTTAAGCTGTTTTGTGTTGTTTTTTTTAAACGCCAAGAGAATCGGCATTTCTCCAACTTTTGTCCCTTCAGCCTGACAAAAAAAAAACGTCAGTCACCAAACAGATTTCCAACACGTAGTGTATTTTCTATTTTTCATTGCTGATATAAGAGGATGGAAACTGGCTGATAGCAGGGAACACACATTAGAATTTCTGGTTAGTCCCCTTCTAATGTAAAATACTGAAATAATCTGGTCCCCCCTTTGATTTTTGCAAATAAATAGTAAATATGACCAAATCCACAGGATTTGTTGTTGATGGAGAGAGTAATAAGCACAGTTAAAGACCTGCAGGTACATTTACTTCTTCCCATGTTATGGAGGGGAACAGATTATTTCAGTCAACTGAAACATTCATTCTCGCCTCTCCTCCTCCCCAATCTTTGGGAAATAAAGAGCAACTGTTTCCAATTTCTCTAAAATTGAGATGTGTGATATATTATACTAGAAATGTCCTTATCCAGTAATATTTTATATTTTACATTAGAAGGGGATTAACCAGAAATTCTAATGTGTGTGCCCAGCTATCAGCCAGTTTCCACCCTGGCCTGCTATAATTTGTTCCCCCCTTATAACTTTAAGAAATAAAGGTCTATCACCTCCAAAGTTTCAGGGGTTAGTTGTCATTATAAAAGATGCTTATAAGCAAAAAATGGAAAAACTGGGACCTTTTTTGTCTGTTATAGACAGGGGGAACAGATTACAGCAGGTTTTATTTCAATTCTGGCAATATGGGATGAAATAAAACGGCTGATGTTAGAACACAAACTGTTTATTAAGGATAGTACAACATAGATAAATTGTAAGTTAACATAAAACACAAATATAGATTTAAGTACTAAATTTCAACCAGGAAAAAAGCATTTGGAAACTGAAACAATGAGAGGTTTTTTGAAGGAACGTGTGGAAAAGAACAAGGATCTGTTTGCTTTCAGAGGAAGGAGTAGACACTGCTGTCAGCGACCAGCTTTCAAGCAAACGTTTGTTTTATTATTAATTTTAAATCATCGATATTCTGCTATAACATGTGAAGTAAAGAATAAAACAGTAAAGCTCAACTTTCATACACGTAAAACCTTTCAAATTTCAAGTTCTGCACGTTGGAATTGAGGCGGAGTTAACTCGGGTTGTTCTTCCTACTCCGTGCGCGCTCCCGACGAGGGGATACACATTTTCGCAGGGATAACTACCTTGGCACGACACCGGCATCATTCAGTTTGTTTTTCAGAGACCTCAAGCTGATGTGTACACCATGTAAACATGACATCATGTCTATGATTACAACCTACGAGTGACACTCATTAAAATAATATAAGCACTGCTGCAGCATATCTGGTTCTGTACCATTTAAAAACTCCAAGGACCGACCACAGGAAAAACAAAACCGCATTAAACTGCTCATATGAGTGCCGCAGAACGGGCAAAACGCAACTCGATTAGCTTCCATCCTGCATGAACTCTCCGGTTATCACTTCCGGGTAAGCTTCGAAGACAGTCCCTCCCTTTCCGTCAGATACTGTCAGGTGTAAAAGTGTTTTCTGAAATGTAAATTTGTTTTATGATTTGTAAAAGTGTTTCGTTTGTTGTAAATTTGTTTTCTCAAATGTAGAGTTGTTTCAAAATGTTTCAGAGTAAAGTGTTTCAGATTTTGTATTGTTGATTTGCCCTTCCCAGCCACCGTACTTTCAGGACCCCTTCACAGAACCTGGAAATACACAATCTGTGTTCAACTTTAAGAACGATGAATAATTCTGATCTACACTCTGGTGGCAACACGTCCATTTGATTACAGTTTGTTTCAATAATCCCTGCCAACCGCTAACAAAAGGAACAACTGGCTTCATCATTTCTCTATTGTCATCCTGGATGATATCTAAAAGCTTTTAGACTAAAACAGTCCCGCTTTGTTTGGATGTGGATTAGTGGTTTAGTAGTAGTGGATTAGTTTTTACTCTTGGTTTCAGTATGAAGCAGAAATAAACTGGGGAGGGAAAAGATGAAACTGGTGTTTGGTGATTGAAGTCAACATAGTTTGTGTAGAATAACATGGTGACATGAAGAAAGGGCAAAATGCTGCAGCTGCTGTGTGTCTACAGCAGGGGTCTCAAACTGGTTCCAGGCTGCAGGTTTTCTTTCCAACCAAGCAATAGCACACCAGACTCCAGTCATCTCATCAAGTGAGTCCAGTCTTAACATGATGACTTGAGATGACTGGAGTCTGGTGTGCTATTGCTTGGTTGGAAAGAACACCTGCAGCCTCACAGCCCTTTCTGGAACCAGTTTGAGACCCCTGGTCTACATGTTCATTGTGGTAGAGCAGGGGTGCTCAAGTCCAGTCCTCAAGAGCTACTATCCTGCAACTTTTTCATGCACCCCATTTTTTAACTGTTAGGTTTAAACACCAAACATTTTATGCAGTAACCTGTACAAAGAAAGACACAGAGAATTTTAGTATGATTTACTTGCAAGGAGAGTGATCAGAGACTGTTCAGTTACAATTCTCCAAAACCACTCTGAAACAGCTCTGCCCTCACAAGCCTTTATTAAGGAAACGCCCTGGCTACAATGTTGGTTCCGACTGCTAAAGGGAGGGGTGAAACCCAGTCGGAACCAGAAGTCTGCATAACATCATACAGTATCATGAGATAAGAGCTTTCACTCCTTTCTCCGGTATTAGTGAGTGCATTTCCCCGTGTTTTCTCCTTGCTGACCTTGAGCAGCCAGCACTCCATCTGCACAGACTTAAAACATTAGTACAGAACAAACAAGTAAAATACTTCAACACTCTTTATGATATAAGTGAAATAAGGATAACAAAATGTGTGAGCATAATAATATGATCCCAGTGTGTAAGCATAATAATATGATTAAAGTAATATGATTAAAGTAGAATAACTTGTACAATTAATCCAACATTAACCCACCTGAATCAAATGAGTGGCTCGTTACCTTTCCTCTGCTGGGCTAAATGAGGGGATTGAGCATGTCGATTCAGTTGTGTCAGAGAAGAGATGCATCTAAAAGTTACAGGATGGAAGCTCTTGAGGACTGGACTTGAGCCTCCCTGTTTTAGAGTGGACGGTACCAGGTTTATTTGAGTAAAATGGAAGTATCCTCTGTCTCCACTCTCCTGGGAGCCAATCATGTTGTTTTATTTTCTAAATTTCTTGTTGTCATTTTGTGCATACAATAAAAGTAAAATTATTTACTTTAAAATCAAAGATTCCATGTCCTCTTGACCAGGATCTTATTAAGGAATGATCTCCATTAATTTGCAGAGAATCAGATATTTATAGGGAGAAGATTCTACAATTTTTTTATGCATTTTTTTTTATTTCTTTAAGCAATATGTGAGCCTTTTTTATATTAAATGAAGAACTACTGAAATTATTTTTAGATTACACATAAATGGATTCATCAATTCTGGGGCTTCAGTGAAACCAACCTACTGAGCCTACTAGCACGATCCGAAGCCATTCCATAGGACTGATAACCGCCAATAACGGCCATTTATTGGGATGATAACATCCGAAGCGGCTGCAAGCAGACACTTAGTATTTACTGTGTAATAGGAGACAGAATCCAACTTAGGAGGAACCCATGAGATGATGAACAGGTCCTACCTGTTAGGATAATGTTTTTAGACTTCATCTTCACCTGCTGAAGATCCTATTAGATCCTATTAGAAAGAATCCTATTGTAGTGATCTATAAATGGAAATAAATGTTAAAACGGCTGCCATACAGTACTCTATATAAACCTATGCATTAAATGGAGCAGCAATCTTTTCCCACACAATGTCCTCCTTTGCAGATGTAGCGCTGTTTCTGTCTTTTAAACCCTTTTTCCAGTTTGTTTTTACATTTCTTCATTAAAATCTCTATTTCCAGTGGTGTGAAATTGAACCTTACTGTTGTCTGTCATCATGATGACTCAGCAAATTGGGGCTCCGCTGATAATGGGTTTTCTTGCTTGATATGCACATGTTCAGGTCACAGTGGACCTACTTACAGTTGATCAAACTAACTCACAGCAGCCTTATTGATATTGAGTTTTCAACCATAGGCTAGATCAATTTAGAGTTGAGGGTTTAACTCTGAGTTTGTTTAAACCTGCTTTGTGAAATAGACCCCTGGCCAGTAGCAGCTGAGAAAACCATTTGACATTTCATCCACCAATTACAGCACATATTTTCTTATCCAGCTTCCCTTTGTCCATTGAGTCAAGGAGCATAAGATCAAGAGTCTGTCAGGGACCAAGCAGTAAGGCAAAGGGACACAGGAGGTCCAAACACTGCTTCCTGTTTGGACCTGTTCACTTCCTGTTTGGATTAACTGAGTGTGCAGCTGTTCAGAGGATCTCCATCTGAAGTTAAGTTATTTTCTCTGTGATATCTCTGTATCTAAGTATCTCTAACTGACTACTTTAAAACATAGCACCTTCTGCTGCACTTTTCTACTGAGCACTTGTCAGTTTCACACGGTTTTATTTCTGATAGCAAGGAGTAGCTAGCCTAGGCTAGCGCTAGCTTAGCATTGCTATGGCTTCTCTCTCTCCCTCCCTTGACTCTTTTCCAACTCTTCCTTCTTCCTCTCCTCTCTCCTGCTCTCTGTGTCAGATGTTCAGTTATTCCTCTGCCTCCTTTAGTGATAATGGGATGTGTAATAAGTGTAGTATTTTTGTAGCTTTGGAGGCGAGGGTGTCAGAGTTAGAATCCAGGCTTCAGGCTGCTGAACATCCAGGAGTTAAAGTAGGCCCCCCACGTAGCTGTCCTCCAAAAGTGCCTGAGCAGCCAGGCGATTGGGTAACTGTACGCAGAAAGCGTAGTCGTGGATCTCTGCCCACTGGTCACCACCAACCCGTTCACGTTTCTAACCGGTTTTCCCCACTCAGTGACACACCCACTGAGAAGCCCACTCTGGTGATTGGCAGCTCCATAGTCAGAAACGTGGCATTAGAGACACCAGGGACCATAGTCAAATGTTTGCCGGGGGCCAGAACGGGCGACATCAAATCCTACCTGAAACTGCTGGCTAAGGATAAGGTTAAATACAGTAAGATTGTTATTCACGCTGGTGGTAATGACACCCGGTTACGCCGATCGGAGGTCACTAAAATTAGTGTTGCTTCGGTGTGTAAGTTTGCCAAAAAAAATGTCGGACTCCGTAATTTTCTCTGGTCCCCTCCCTGATCTGACCAGTGATGACATGTTTAGCCGCATGTCGTCATTCAACCGCTGGTTGTCTAGGTGGTGTCCTGAAAACAACGTGGGCTACATTAATAATTGGCAATCCTTTTGGGGAAAGCCTGGTCTGATTCGGAGAGACGGCATCCATCCCACTTTGGATGGTGCAGCTCTTCTTTCTAGGAATCTGGCCACATTTATTAGTCCTCCAAAACCCTGACCACCCAGGGTGCAGACCAGGAAGCAGAGTTGTAGTTTAACACACATCTCTGCAGCTTCTCTACTGTTACCCACTCTTTACTCCATCCAGACAGTGTCTTGCCCACGACCAAAATCTAATAAATTAGCAAAGATTCCCAAAGAAGTAAATCATGATAATCTAATTAAAATCAAAATAACTCCAATTGGGGAAAAAGTTAAAACAATTAAATGCGGTCTGTTTAACATAAGATCGCTTTCCTCTAAAAGTCTACTAGTTAATGACTTGATTTGTGATAATCACATTGACTTGTTTTGCCTTACAGAAACCTGGCTGCAGCAAGAGGATTATGTGAGCATAAATGAGGCAACTCCTTCAAGCTATTTCAATTTTCACATCCCCAGAAGTTCTGGGCGAGGAGGAGGAGTAGCAACAATCTTCCAGTCTGACTTACTGATTACTCCCAAAACAATTAATACCTACAACTCTTTTGAACATTTAACCCTTAATTTCCCTGATCCAAATTTCAAGGCAAGAAAACCTCTTCTTTTTGTAACTTTGTATCGTCCACCAGGTCCTTACTCTGAATTTTTAGATGAGTTTTCAGAGTTCCTTTCTGATTTGGTATTAAATACTGACAGGGTCATCATAGTGGGAGATTTTAACATCCATGCTGACATTGAAGGCGATAGCTTAAGAGCAGCCTTTAATGCTATCTTAGACACTATTGGCTTTGTTCAAAATGTGAATAGTCCCACGCATTCTCATCTTCATACTTTGGATCTTGTGCTGACATACGGCATAGAATGTGAAGAAATAACAGTATTTCCTCACAACCCTGTCCTCTCTGACCACTTTCTAATAACCTTCAGGATTACTTTAACAGAGTTCTCCTCCCCCAAAAGAAGGTTCAATTTTAGTAGATCTTTATCAGATAGTGCAGTTATACATTTTAAAGAATCTGCTTCACTTTCTCTCTCCTCTGTGTCACTGAGCAGTGCTGCAGAGTGCAAAAGCTTAGCTTATTCCCCTTCACAGGTTGATGATTTTGTTGATGGGGTTGCTAGTTCTCTGCGTATTGCCTTAGACAACGCAGCTCCTTTGAAAATGAAAACCGTTAAAAATAGAAAGCTTGCTCCTTGGTTTAATGCAGAGCTGCGTACTTTGAAGCAAAATGCTAGGAAACTGGAGAGAAAATATCGCTCCACAGGCCTGCGAGAGTCCTTCCTAGTCTGGAAAAATGGTTTACTGCTGTATAAGAGGACCCTTTGTAAAGCAAGAGCAGCATACTTCTCCTCATTAATAGAGGAGAATAAGAATAATCCTAGATTTCTTTTTAATACAGTTGCCAAACTCACCCAGAGCCATAGCTCTGTTGAACCGTCCATTCCACCTGCTCTTAGCAGCAATGATTTTATGGGATTCTTCATAAATAAGATTGATCTTATTAAAAATAAGACCATAAGCACTCCTCTATCGGCGATTGTACCTGAGGTAGTCATGGAATCTGAACCGGGTTTAGACTGCTTTGATCCAGTTGAACTCTCTGAATTAGCAAAATTATTGTCTTCATCTAAGCCTTCAACTTGTATGTTAGATCCAGTTCCAACCAGGTTATTTAAGGAGGTATTCCCTTTAATCTCCTCCTCCATTTTAGATGTGATTAATCTATCTCTGTTACAGGGATATGTACCTAAAGCTTTTAAGGTTGCTGTAATTAAACCTCTGCTTAAGAAACCGTCTCTTGACCCAGATGACTTGGTCAATTATAGACCTATATCCAATCTTCCTTTCTTATCCAAAATTCTTGAGAAAGTAGTTGCCAAACAAGTTTGCGATCACTTCCACCATAATGAACTTTTTGAAGAGTTTCAGTCTGGCTTTAGAGCTCATCATAGCACTGAAACAGCTCTGGTGAAAGTCACTAATGATATTCTCATGGCCTCAGATAATGGACTTGTATCTGTGCTCGTCCTGTTGGATCTTAGTGCTGCATTTGATACAGTTGACCATAATATTCTTTTAGAAAGACTTGAATATTTTGTTGGAATTAAAGGAACAGCACTAGACTGGTTTAAATCTTATCTATCTGATCGAATTCAGTTTGTTCATGTTAATGATAGATCTTCAACACGCTCAAAGGTTACCTGTGGAGTACCACAGGGATCAGTGCTAGGACCAATTCTCTTTACTTTATACATGCTCCCAATTGGTAGAATTATTAGACAGCATGGGATTAATTTCCACTGTTATGCTGATGATACCCAGCTATATCTGTCTATAAATCCAGATGAAGCTAACCCATTACATAGATTACAGGCATGTCTTGAAGACATAAAAACCTGGATGACTCTTAACTTTCTGCTTCTGAATGCAGACAAAACAGAAGTTATAGTCTTTGGACCAGAGTCTCTGAAAAAGAAACTGATTAGCCAGTCACTTCATTTGGATGGGATTAAACTGATTTCAGATAATAAAGTAAAAAATCTTGGTGTTATTTTTGATCAGGACCTGTCATTTAAATCCCATATCAAAGAGGTTTCTAGAATTTCCTTCTTTCATCTGAGGAACATTGCAAAAATTAGAAATATCCTGTCCAGAGGTGATGCTGAGAAACTAGTCCATGCATTTGTTACTTCAAGGCTGGACTATTGTAATTCTTTACTATCAGGAAGTCCACAAACTGTAGTTAAAAGCCTTCAGCTGATCCAAAATGCTGCAGCCAGAGTTCTAATGAAAATTAAAAAGAGAGATCATATCTCGCCTATCCTGGCTTCTCTTCATTGGCTTCCTGTTAAATCAAGAATAGAATTTAAAATCCTTCTTCTCACATATAAAGCCTTAAATGGCCAAGCTCCATCTTATATCAGAGATATGATTGTTCCTTATGTTCCTAACAGAGCACTTCGCTCTCAATCTGCAGGTTTACTAGTGGTTCCTAGAATTTCTAAAAGTAGAATGGGAGGCAGATCTTTTAGTTATCAGGCTCCTCTCCTGTGGAACCAACTACCAGTTTTAGTCCGTGAGGCAGACACCCTGTCTACTTTTAAGGCTAGGCTTAAAACTTTCCTTTTTGATAAAGCTTATAGTTAGGGTGGCTCAGGTTATCCTGAGCTATCTCTATAGTTATGCTGCTATAGGCTTAGACTTTTGGAGGACATAGGGACCCCCATTTCATCATTCTGCTTCATTCTCTCTCTGTTCTCCTATTCTGCAGAATCTGTTAGTTCAATCTCTAACCTTCTGCTCTCTCTGCTTTTCCTCAGAGTAGCTTTGCCTCGTCTGTTCCTGTTTGGCTGTGACGTCATCCTGGAAAGAAACATCAGCTGTGCTGCTTCTATCAACACCCTTGTTTATAGATGTTGGAGATCGGCCTGTTTTCCAGTGTGATCCTGTTTCTCTGACCGTGACTGAGTGGATGTGCTCTCTTCGTCCTCTGGCATGGGAGCTGCCTTGGAGCTCGTCTGCCTGGCTGTGTGTTTCCTGGACGGGGCCGCCTTTTACAGCTGCTTTTTGTATCTCTGCTTTTGTCTCCTTGAACCCCAGTCGGCCTCGGCAGATGGCCGCTCACACTGAGCCTGGTTCTGCTGGAGGTTTCTTCCTGTTAAAAGGGAGTTTTTCCTCTCCACTGTCGCTACAAGCATGCTTAGTGTGGGGGATTGTATTTGAGTCAATGCAATCAACTGGTTTTCCTTAGATAGAAAACTTTGTATCAATTTGACTGTATGATCTGGTTGAACTGTAAAGTGCCTTGAGATGACATGTGTTGTGAATTTGGCGCTATATAAATAAACTGAATTGAATTGAATTGAATCTAGGAATTACACAGTGGTCTGGATTATAATAATTAATTAATAGTAATGTTTGTTTGTTTTTTGTTTTTGTTTTGTTTTTTAAATTGAAACAAACCTTTCTGTGGTAAAACAGTGCTCTGGGACACAATATGAGTAGAAGGCTTAATTTTATCGCTATGTTTTAAAAAAAATGCTCTTGTCTTTGGTTGAAATTCCACGAGGATCTAACTTATGAGGAACACCTGAGTGTCGATCATTTTTAGGAACTAAATAGAAATATTTCAAACTCATTATTTACACAGCAGCATTTTGATCAGGTGGGATTGTTTCCCAGTTTTTTTCTTAACTCAATTCAACAAGCAGTCTAATGAATAGAAAGACAGATACTGAGGATAGAACTCATCCCCACTGTGGGGTTATTATTTAAACAAATGAGAGGAAACCTTTGGCTTTATGGCTGTTTTGAGAAATAACTTTTAAAAGGGGTCCCTATGTCCTCCAGCAGTCTAAGCCTATAGCAGCATAACTATAGAGATAGCTCAGTATAACCTGAGCCACTCTATAAGTTTTATCAAAAAGGAAAGTTTTAAGCTTAAAAGTAGACAGGGTGTCTGCCTCACTGACTACAACTGGTAGTTGGTTCCACAGCAGAGGAGCCTGATAACTAAAAGATCTGCCTCCCATTCTACTTTTAGAAATTCTATGAGCCACTAATAAACCTGTAGATTGAGAGTGAAGTGCTCTGTTAGGAATCAGATCTCTGATATCAGATGGATCCTGGTTAATTAGAGCTTAGAGTCGAGCCTTGATGTAACAATTGCATGGACTAATTTCTCAGCATCACCCCTGGACAGGATATTTCTCTGAATATAAAAGAAGGAAATTCTAGAAACCTCTATGATATGGGATTAAAATGGCAGCTCCTGCTCAACCTCTGACACATTGAGCTGTGGTATGTCTCTTCCAGGCAGAGGTGTACAGGAAGCGCTGCTGAGTTTAGGGTGTCTCATTACTTCCTCATTTGCCAGACAGTCACTGTGGTGTTGGATGTAAATGCTTCACTTGCCTTAATAATTGTTTTTGGGGAAATAAATTAAGGCCAGAAGGAACTTCTTATCTTCAGGTTGCTTGATAGGATCCACTGGCTCCTCAACCTCAAGGAGAGAGTTTGGTGCTTTTATGTGAGGTGTCCTTTATTTAACCACCAATAGAACGCCTTTTTGCTGTGTTTGTCTTTCCAGACCACCTGCAGGATTATGTTGGAAAAGAGGAGGATTTCTCTGACCAGCAGCTCTGGGGACAGGAGAGGAAATCCAGTTTGGATCAAGAGGAGCCAGAACAACCGCAGATAAAAGAAGAGCATCAAAAGCCAGAACATCCCTGGACAAAAGAGGAAACCATGGAGCTCCCCATAAGTGAGCAGAAAGAACAGCTTGTTCTGAAACAGAATATTAAAGATACAAGAGAGAAACCTTTCCCATGTTTGATATGTGGAGAAAACTTTCTTAAAAAGAAGCATTTAATGGTTCACATGAGAACTCACACAGATCAGAAGTTTTATCGTCTGTCCTGTGGAAAATCTTTCACAAATAAATCTAGTCTGGATACACACATCATAATTCACACAGGTGAGAAGCCTTTTGAATGTCTGTCCTGTGGAAAAAGCTTCACTCAGAAATCTAATCTTGATAGACACATCATAGTTCACACTGGTGAGAAGCCTTTTTCCTGTACCATTTGTAACAATAAATTTAATCAAAAGGGTAATTTGACTTCTCACATGAGAATTCACACAGGTGAGAAGCCTTTTGAATGTCTGTCCTGTGGAAAAAGCTTCAGTAACAAATCTCTTCTTGATAGACACATCAGAATTCACACTGGTGAGAAGCCTTTTTCCTGTACCATTTGTAACAATAAATTTACTCAAAAGGGTAAATTGACTTCTCACATGAGAATTCACGGGTGTGAAGCCTTTTGAATAACTCACAGCAGTTAGATGCCACAGGAATGAACAGTAGAGGTGTTTACCATGTTTGACTGGTGATAAAATGTCCATCTAGAAACTCTTTCACCTCATTACATAAGAAACTCACGGGTTAGTGTGAACAGATAAGGTGTTATACAGTAAATCCTGTACTCAGTTGATCTAAGCAATTGATAAGTTTAAATAGAAAAAAAAAAATCAAGGCAGACTCATACTTTGCAACCATGGCATGGTGTTGCACATCTTTTTCTGAATGAAGTTATTAAGAAAAGAACTCAAGTTTTATTTTTTTACACTAAAAAACTTAATTGAATGATAAGCTATCTGCTTTATATATTCCAGAAACAGACATTTATACTGATGAAAATAAAAGCAAAGCTAAGACAGATTTAATGAGCTTTGCTCAGTGTTGCTGATGTTTTTGGAGGATTTTCTAAGAGATCAGCTGCAAATGATCAGAGTTTAGCTAATTCAGTGTCTTGTTGGCTTTCATTAGCAATGCATCAATCAGCCCTGCTACGTGTGTTGTTGAAACCAGGCCCACCAAAACTCCAACTGTTTTTGGCACAGGGTTAGAGCTATGGTCAATGGATATTAGAATGAAGTAGATCATCTATAGAGGAGACGCAGACGAAGATTTGGGACATATATAAGTGTGTGTCAGTCTCAGAGTTAGTCAGCTACAAGCTAATTAATGTTGCAAAGTAGATCCAGCCACCTTGAAAGGGGGTGCTGGGATTATGGGGTTAAACTACGGGACATCAAAGAACTCAGTTTAGAGGCTGGAGTCTGTAGTTCAGGTAAATTAAAGTCCTAAAATGATGAAACATGTTTGTTTAAAAAGATAAACAGGATTGATGATGTTGATGTTATTTTTACTGATCAGTTTGAACCTGCTTTAACTTGGTAAAAACCTTTGTCTTAATAATGTATTAAAGAAATCTGACTCTCTAGAAATGTAAAGTTTCTGCTTTTTAAAGGTTTTTTTAAAGTATAATTTTCCTTTGAACTAATTCTAATAGTTTTGTTCTTGATTCTGTAGATGTTCTATTTACCTGCTATGATTGAAAGTAACTATCACCTATTTATACAACTGATTTTATGGATTATATTCTGCTGTGGATGTTTTTAATTATTGTAATCGCTTCTAAATTGATGAACGAGCAGCAATAAAAACCTCATGGATTGTAAAAATGTGTTTCTTTATGATTTAAAATAAATTACAATCTTTTTCCATGTTTTCTGATATTTTCAGCCAAACTAAAGCTGTAGAATAAATAGTTTAATGGCATTCACCTTCTGTCTTCTCCAGTCTTTCCTGTTGCTCCTCCGTCAGCATTAATCTTTTTGCTTTTTAGAGCCTGAGTGTGTTCAATCTGGCCATTGGATAAATCTTCCTTTGCTTGTTGGAGAACTTAGATTAGAAAATAATGTAGGTACGTATTCTGGCCCAGTTGGTTTGGCACCTGATAAAACAAGTGTTTCAGTTGCTATAACTGTGTGTGTCCAGAGCCGCTACAACCAAGCAACTAGAGGAATGAAGGATCTAACTATGGCTATGTTCACAATGAAGCCTCAAGGGACCCTAATCTGATTTTAATTTTTTTTATTTGTTTTTTTATTGCCAATATGTAATCTGTACCTGATCTTTTGACTACAGTCTGAACAATAAAAATCTGATTTTGTAACAATAGTTCTGGACCATTTATAGAAAAAGTGAGAATGTTAGAGGTTTTTGATGAACAACGTGTACAACACAATTTGTGTAGTTGTACACAAAAAAGAAAAATAACTACTGTATTTTCACGACTATAAGGCGCATATAAATGTCTTTTTTTTCCCTCAAAATGTGCGGCGTGCGCTATGTGTTACTGCGGACGTTGTTGAGACCACCATGAGAACGTTAAAGGGGGAAGTGTGGGCGTGGATTGTGTATAAAAGAACAGTTATGTGCTTTATGCGGAACATAGTTGTCATAACAACCCTGAAAATGGCAAAGAGACACGCCTATGAGTGCAATTTTTCCATCCGGACCAGGACTACATTTGCTCAGCGACGTCCGGCGGATTCTGATGAAAAGCTGGCGAGCTTCCACTCCTTCTGCAGCAAACACATCGCCGACAAACTCATCCAGCCAAGCCACATCACCAACATGGACGAGGTGCCGCTCACTTTCGACATCCCGGTGAATCACACCGTGGAGAAGAAGGGGACCAGCACGGTAGCGATACACACAACGGGGTATGAAAAGGTATCGTTTACTGTTGTGCTTGGCTGCCACGCAAATGGACAGAAACTGTAGTTTCTATGGTGACTTTTAAGAGAAAGACTGCCTAAAGAGACTTTTCCAGCTGGAGTCGTTATTAAGGCAAATGAAAAGGGCTGGATGGATGAGGAGATGATGAAAGCGTGGCTGAGGGAGGTGTATGTGAGGAGACCAGGTGGTTTTTTCCACGCATCACCATCGCTGTTAATCTGGGACTCCATGCGTGCCCATCTCACAGCCGATGTGGAAAAAGGTGAAACAAATGAACGCTGTGCTTGCTGTTATTCCAGGAGGTCTGACAAAAACCGAACTTCAACCGCTCGTCATCGGTGTGAACCGGCCGTTCAAAGTAAGGCTGCGAGCGGCGTGGGAGCGATGGATGACGGACAAAAGCCGGCATCATTTCCCGGCACGGAAAGTGACTCTGACAGCGAAGAAGGGGAAATTGGCATGTCTGATTTAGTGCAGCTGTTTAATTCGGAAACAGAGGATGATGACTTTGATGAGTTTGATTAATACTTTGTCATAAATACATGAATAAAGCACAATCATACTCAGTTTTGCTCCCGCTCTATTTTTAAATACGCAGTAGAGGTATTTAAACGTAGTAGAGGACATGTACCTGTATATAAAAAACGCGCCCTATAATCCGGTGCGCCTTATGTGTGTGTTAAATACAGAAATGGCACACATAACTGAGACTGCACCTTTTAGTACGGTGCGCCTTATGGTCGTGAAAATACGGTACTTTCTATTATTCTACAATTCCAAACTTATAATGTAACTCTCTCTGCAACTTCAAATTCACCTTCAAAGCAAGAGTCCTCACGCTGCAGCTTTTTCCTGACAGCGTGAGCAGGTTAATATCTGTCTGCATACAGCGCCGTAATTATTACCAATCACATGTGGTCCCTAGGAGGTAAAACTAAAATGCAAGTCTTAAGAAACCTCACCATTAAGCCTCAGTTTTCCTTTCTAATGTTTTTCAATATGAAAGCAATCTGAAGAGTTCTCAGCCTCCTGGATCCAACAAGCTCTGTAGCAAATGAAGGTCCCCTGAACTTTGTCTAGAAAGAAGTTATTGTTGGGTTTTAATCCAGAAAAATGTGAGTTTAAAAGATTAAAAGGAAATGATCAACACAGTGACAGGGTTTTGTGACGTCAGCCTCTGCAGAAGCGGAGTGAAGGTGTCGGCTCAAAAACCAGCACCTTCTCACACAGATCCCTTCATAGCAAAGCCTTTTATTAACAGTTTATGACATCAAACAGGCGGGCCTAAAACAGAAGAGCCAGTAATGATTGTCTGGGAGGATGCAGGTAACAAGATAGTGTGAATTGACCGTCTGGCTGGGTGGAAGTCACACAGCCGTGTGATTCTGACTGGAGGTCATAAAAGTTTATGACCCTTCTGGTTGATTCACAGCATAGAAATGTCGCATCCTCTTTCTTTCAATGTTTCATATGTCCACACAATAATTTTATAATTATCACTCTAACATTTCCCTCCTCTTATACATAAAAAATCAGCATATAGCACTTCTAAAAAGATTGTCACTACATACATCATGAATGCATTGCAGATAGGGAATTCAGTAATCAAAGTTTAATATGCAAAACACAACAATATTAAAAGGAAAATTTAAGCAAAAAGGTAAAAAAGAATGTAAAAACTTTAAAAATAATCTGTCCCTTGAGTAGGCAAAAACTCTCCAATAGAGAAAAATTCCTACCCGGCCCCTACCGAGGAGGCGACCATTATCCCTGTAAAAGATTACACAGCTTCATCATCATCATTATCTTCATCAGCATCTCGGCGGAGTTGAGCATAAGTGATAGCTGAATATTGGATTAGAGTGGTTCCTATCATTTTCTGAATCATTGATTGCAGGCATGGTATTAGGCAACACAAAATAAAAAGGAGAAATATGATTAACAATCCTATAAATGGTAAAGCTATCTTCATCAGTTCTTCCAATGAAACACCCATTAACTAGGACTCTAAAGGACTGGGTTAGGTTGTTTCCTTCACCAGCGTTGAGACGAGTGGTCCTAAAAAAAACCAAACCCCTTTGAAGCTGGACTTCACCACAGATCCCTCACCTTAGTTATGGGGTTCCTGTGAAGGTAATTGGGCTTCTTGCTGTGGAAAGTTTTTAATCAGTTTACAATGACTCTGGTGGATCCAAGTGTCTCTCTCCTGGGGTTCCTGCGAAGGTAATTGGGCTTCTTGCTGTGGAAAGTTTTTAATCAGTTTACAATGACTCTGGTGGATCCAAGTGTCTCTCTCCTGGATTTTCACGGCGGTGGGGGTTGTTAGTTGCACTATGTAGGGTCCTTCCCACCTCGGAGCTTCCCAACTCTTCCCTTTGATGATTTTAATCAGCTCTCGGTCTCCAGACTTCAGGTCTTCCAAGTGTCTCTCTCCTGGATTTTCACGGCAGTGGGGGTTGTTAGTTGCTCTATGTAGGGTCCTTCCCACCTCGGAGCTTTCCAAAATAGCTGCTGGTTTTTGTCAGAATCAGAAATAGTTTAATAATCCCAGAGGGAAATTAATTTTGTTACACGGTCAAGTTACAGTTTTCTCTTTATACACACACATCCAACTACACAATATAAGAAAAACAAAAAATAAGAATGTGGTGAGTTGGTGATGTTAAAAAAAAACGTAGAACCTTGCAATGGTTTTAGTCCTACATTATCTTGAATGCAAATTTTACTTATATTGCATATAAGTCTAACTGCTTGTCTAATAATTGTTAAAACTATTCATGTTTTTGCCTTTAATGCATTTAATATCCCCCATGCTTCATACACATTTACTATTTTAATGGCTCCCCCATTTGCTCAAACACCTATTCACACTCAGATGAAGAACTTCCCCTTGAATGTTTAAATGCCAGTATGGTTTTTCTGATGTGTTTAAAAAAGAAAGGAAAATTTGCTGTAGGTTCAAGACCTCCACTTAGTCCACAATTAACTGTAATTTCTTCTGGTGCACATGACTCCTGGCATCAGTGCTGGTCACAACATTGGTGACAAGGAGGGTCACTCTGTGGGGGTCTGGACATTCTCGAGCAAAGTGGCCCTCCTTATCACAGTTGTAACACCTATTGTGTTTTCTACGTGACCCCTTGTTTTTCCCCTGTGACCACCTGCCCCTCCCTTGAGCCCAATTATGGTCCAAACTTTGCTTCAAAGCTGTTTCTATGTTTTAGCTTGCACAATCCACCTATTTAATCCCTCTAATTTTTTTTTTATTCCCTGGTGGGTTATTATTATTATTTTTTTTAATGTTCCGGTTCCGAATTTAAAGTTTTGGAGACCATGCAGGCGCATTAGGAAGGGTGTCTGCTAGATCAATGCTGCAGTCATCGATCCATAGACATGCTCCCATGCTGCTGCAAATTCAAGCTGTCTCCCTCTAAACTGTGTTTCATTAGCTTTTGGATGCACAAACAACTTGAAAAACCCACAAACATAACTTTAAAGACGGAAACACAACAATAGATCTATTTATTTAGTTTTTAATAATAACATATTTACTTTGCGCATGTATTATATCAACAACTCACCATTTGGAGCTCATTTATTTATTTATATATTTATTTATCTATGTATTTACTAGTGCTTGATTTTAGCTGGCACATAACATTTCTCTATTGATCTACTTCCACACACCATCTATTTCATACTTTTACTTCCACTTCTACAAGTATTTTAAATTACTTGTGTAAATGTATCCATGATGATGCAGGCAGAATGGATGGTGGATCCTGGGATGCAGCAGTGCTGTCTCGTCACACATCGACAAATGTGTGAAGTGCCGAATGTACAGACGACGCACCGAAGAACAAAGAATGGGCGACTTACCTCAAGATCGAATGGAAGCAGCTCCACCTTTCACGTACACTGGAATGGATTGCTTCGGCCCAATCGGCATTAAAGAAGGAAGAAAGGATCTCAAAAGATATGGACTCATACTTACCTGTCTATGTTCAAGATCCATTCACATAGAAGTAATCGACGATATGACAACCGACGCATTCATCAATGCACTCAGATCATTCATTGCCATCAGAGGAAACGTTCGCCAACTGAGATGTGACCAAAGGACTAATTTCGTTGGTGCAAGGAGAGTGTTGGCAGGACTCATGAAAGAAATGAATGAAGAGAGACTGAAGGCTCTAGGATGTGAGTTCCTCATGAATACTCCTGCGGCAAGTCACGTGGGCGGCATATGGGAGAGGCAGATAAGAACCATAAGGAGCATCTTGACTGCAGTTCTGGACCAGTCTAAACAAAGGCTCGACAGCACCTCTCTCCGGACTTACCTGTATGAAGTCATGTCCATCATCAACAGCCGGCCACTTACCGCTGAACATCTGAACGACCCATCTGGACCTGAACCACTAACCCCGAACCACATTCTGACTATGAAATCAACAATCATTCTTCCCCCACCTGGACAAATTGTCAAGCAAGATCTCTATCTACAAAAGAGGTGGCGCCGAGTCCAGTATTTGGCCAATGAGTTTTGGAACAGATGGAGGAAAGAATATCTTCTCAACCTGCAACCAAGACAGAAGTGGTGTAAAACCAGAAGGAACTCAAAGGTCAATGACATCGTCCTTCTCCATGACGAACAGACACCACGCAACAAATGGAAACTAGCAAGAGTCACTGAAGTCTACCTAGGGAAAGATGGTAGGGTCAGAAAGCTGAAGCTGCTAGTTAGCCACACCACATAAGATAGCAAAGGGAAAGCTACAACGAGTAAGGTGTATTTAGAGAGACCTATAAACAAAGTTGTTACTTTGATAGAAGCAGATTAGATGCAATACGTGGGTTTATTTAGCTTACCTTTGAGAAATATCCTTTGATGATATGTTATGGTACCTGCTATAACTCTAAGAAATCCCAAAAACTGTTAGTTTGTGTAATTTAGTGGGAGTGTAAATGTATCCATGATGATGCAGACAGTTTATTGATATAATTCATTGATATTGATATATGTATATATAGTTATTTACATTTCATATTAATTATTGTAAATATGATTGTATCTTTATATTGTTTTACTGAGTGACACATGGTTTGATTTATTTATGATTATTCTCATGATTATATCTACAAGCTTGTTCTTGCGCTGTTTTGAGAAGACGTTATTTCACCAACGTCCGTCTTGGGTTACCATGGGAACAAACACCAACGCCCGTCTTTCATGGAAATCAACGGAGGTTTTTCACATTACTCACAAACATTATAAGTTGAAGTTTGTTGAGTAAAAACCAAGGACAGCATCAAGGACAATCACCTTTTAATTCACGGATAATTCCCTCATTGTGGCATGCAGCCAACGAGGTATTTTATTATTTGTATATAACGTTACATTGTTTCATTCTGTTGTAAGCTAGCTACAATGTACAGTGTGGTTTGATGGTAGATAATTAGTTAATTGTATCAACTGTATTGTTCTGTACAGTTTTCACGGTGCTAATGAAGATTTGGAGGCTTCATTAAATCAGTTCAAGAAATCCATTTGTGCTCGTCGTGCCTGAGGGGATCTACAGTGAAAACTCGGACTGTTTCACCGAAGCAAGTGGGACAGAAGATGGCGCCAGAGTCCTTTTCATCGAACATGGGACAGCGCATGGAACTGCATAACGGCTAAACTCAGCTCGCATCTCACAAACACATAAAGGCAAGAAGATTGCATAAGAGCTACATTTGCATAAAGAAGCCATAAGGAGCTTGGACACTTTACAAGTTGGTGATCTAAGAAAGGGCAATTTTGTAAATGTGCTATTAGTTATTGTGTAAGTGAAGTGTGTGTTGATAGAGAGTAATAATAATAAGCACCCACATATCACATGTTTTGCAATGTTTTTAAGTATTTCATTGACTTTAACCTATATATGGTGTGATTTTCAAGATAACAAGGTCTGACTTAATTCCCTTTTTGCAAGTATTGAAATAAGTGTGCTTTGAGGTTTAAAGTATAATTTCATTGTTAAATCTTATTTGAGGCATTTAAATTAATAAGGGGTTTAATCTACATAAGCATAGGTTATTTTAGAAAAACAATTCTAAAAATTATAAATAATCACACAGCAAGCAGCCATAGTATAAATAGGCTTACAGATTTATTAGATTTACATATTCAGTTTGTGTACAACATGTCAGTGTACAACATGTCAGGACAAGGAGAGCTTACTGATCAAGTAGAAGAGCAGGTTACTGGTCAGGTTAGGGATAAAACTCGTGACAAAGAAGATTCCCAAAAGCAGCCTGAAAAGAGTCAAGTCGGTGATGCTGCTGAAGAACACACAGTAAGACGAAGTGAAAGATCCAGAACTCTGACAGAGAAGGGTAGAGGAATGCAGGAGGAAAAAATTAAAGGTCTTCAAGACAAGTTCAGATATATGTATGGTAGATGGAGAAATCACGTTAAATACTCCAAGAAAACATTATCAGAAGCAACAGATAGAGTATCTGATGATATGCTCAGCCATGTCATCAATGACGTTCATGGTCTCTCTGCAGATGTCCAGTGTGTTTATAATGAACTTCGGACAATCGAAACTCCAGATCAGGAAACACGTCGGAAAGTTGATCTGTGTGTCCATGTATCTCAGTTCATCACAGACAGAGCCTCAAGACGACTGGGTGGGCTTACACCTGATGAAGAAGATAACTGGCCTGAAGCAGGTTCTCTGTTCAACTCTAGTATCAGTTTTCTCATCTCAGACTCGAAGAGGACCTCGCTACACTCAAATGGGTCCACTGAAAGACGACAAGAAGCTGCTGCTGATGCCGCTGCAAGCCAAGCCGTTCTCAAGGTGTCACAAGAACAAGAAAGAGAACAACGGGAAATACAGCGACTGAAAGAAGAAGCTCAGAAGAGATTAGCTGAACAAGAGGCAGCAGCTGTAAAGCGTCATTTGGAAAGAGAAGCAGAGGAGTTGAAAATAAGAATGGAACAAGAAGCAGAAGAGTTGAAATGGAGAATGGAATGAGAAGCAGAAAATCTAAAAAGAAGAATCCAGAGAGAAGAGGAGGAAGCTAAAATCAAGGCTCAACTAGAAGCGGAACACACAGCTCTCCAAAGGACTCTGGATGAGAGGCAAAGAAAGGTACAGCATTTGGAGACAATGAAAGGTCTAAATGCAGCACAAGCGAGAATACAAGTGTATGACCAAGTGGAGGTCACAGAAGAAGAAGAGAAAGATACAGTATCATACTGAAGAGTGAATTGAGAACAGTCAAGCAAGTGCCTGATCCCACAAGTCCTCCATCCACGTATGTGTTTTCTGCACCAAGGACTGTGATCACCTCCCCAAATGAAAGTACAGCAGAGCTCGTCAAGGTGCTAGCAGATGCTGTGAGTACCAACAGAATCCCAATCCCCGAACCATCAGTATTCAGTGGGGATCCATTGATGTACATTGACTGGAGACTGTCATTTAAAACGCTGATCGACCAGAAGAACATCCAGGAAAATGAGAAGATCTACTACCTCCGCAGGTATGTGGATGGAGATGCAAAGAAAGCGATCAATGGCTATTTCCTACTTGGCACAGCGTCTGCCTATGTTGCGGCGTGGGAGCTCTTGGACGAGAGATATGGAAACCAATTCACAATCGCACAGTCGTTTAGAGACAAGCTCCACACATGGCCCAAAATGGGACCTAAGGATTGCCTCGAGCTCAGAAGGTTTACAGATTTACTCCGCAGTTGTGAGGCTGCTATGACTCACATAAAGGCTCTGGAAATCTTGAATGACTGCAACGAAAACAGGAAGATTCTCTCCAAGCTACCAGACTGGTTAACGGCCAGGTGGAATCGGAAGTCTACTGAAATAGAAGAACAGATCGGCCAGTTCCCCACCTTCAGCCAGTTTGTTGCATTTCTAATCAAAGAAGCAAAGATCGCCTGTCACCCCATCACCTCTCTGCAGTCACTCAAGCAAGGCGAAGCAGAGAGCCCAAGAGGCAACAGGAACAGGACCATGGGAGCAAAGGTACTAGCTACAAGCTCAGACGAAAAGGAGGTCATGACATGTGTCTTCTGCAAGAAGCATGGACACACCTTGCTCAAATGCAGAAAGTTCATGAAGGAGGAAGTTCAAGAGCGAACAACCTTTGTTAAAGAAAACAAGCTGTGCTTTGGTTGTTTCAAGCCTGGCCACTACTCAAAGAAATGTAGCAGTAGAAGTGAGTGTGATGTGTGCCACAAGCAGCACCCTACCTGCCTGCACGTGGATAGAGCCAAAGGTGACAAGAAACCAACACAAGCTAAGGAAAGGCAAAGTCAAAGCCAAGAGGAAGCTGAATCGTCGCCTCCTGAAGAAACAAGCACAGCTGCTACTGCATACAGAACGATCTCTGGTGAGGCTGGCACACATACCTCTGCAATACTTCCTGTCTGGCTCTCATCTACAACCTGCCCAGAAGAAGAAGTCCTTGTGTATGCGCTACTGGACTCTCAAAGCGACTCAACTTTTATTCTAAGTGAAGTAGCTGACAAGCTGAAAGCCAACAAAGACCAAATTAAGCTCAAGCTCACTACGATGACTGCAACCTCAACAGTAAACTCCCAAAGAGTGAACAATCTACAAGTCCGTGGCTTCTACTCACGAAAGAAGATCTCCCTACCACCAGCCTATACAAGGGAGTTCATTCCAGCCAACAGAGCTCACATACCTACAAACGAAAAGGCAAAAGCTTGGTCCCACCTGGAGCACCTTCAGGAAAAGATCTCACCTCTACTGGAATGTGAAGTAGGCCTGCTCATCGGGTACAACTGCTCACAAGCACTTCTACCAAGAGAAGTTGTATCTGGCAAAACAAACCAGCCCTACGCACAACGCACAGACTTTGGATGGAGCATCGTGGGGTGTGGAAGTCCCTGTGTAGACTATGGAGATGCCATCGGAACGAGTCATTGTATAGAAGTGAGACAAGTGACACAAGATGTTGAGTCTTCTATCAACCTCCGAACGGAAGTACACTATATAAACCGATTCAAGGTGAAAGAAGTGACCACTTCAGAAACATTAAGGTCCTCGAGTCTGACTTCTCAGAAAGAGCCAAGGAGGATAATCCGATCTCACAAGACGATATGAAGTTCCTGTCAAAGCTGAAAGAGAACATCACACAAAAGGAGAACGGTCACTACGAGATGCCCTTACCATTCAAAAGGGAACGACCAGAGCTATCTGACATCAAGTAAAGTACAAAGCCTGAACAGTGGTCCTATGTTCCTTCTGAGGACAACCCTGCAGATCATGCCTCTCGAGGTTTGACTGCAGACCAACTAAAGTTCTCAAACTGGTATACCGGCCCGAAGTTTCTTTGGCAAAGAGGTCCACTGCAGAGAGAATGCAAGGTGGGAGAAGTCAACGAAGATGATCCCGAACTTCGTAAGGCTCTTGTGTGCAATACTGAGACAAAGGAAGAGAGATCTTTATTAGACCACCTGAAGAAGTTTTCAGACTGGACAAGAGCTGTAAAGGCAGTTGCAAGATTACAGCGAATGGCCAAAGAACACAAAGGTCTGAAGCAACGCACCAATGAAAGTACAAGCATCGAGGAAAGGAAAGAAGCAGAGCTTGCCATCATTAAGCTAGCTCAAAAGGAAGCATTCCCAGCTGAGATCAAAAGACTCAAGCAAAAGAAGGAAATTGTCAAGACCAAAGAAAGTAAGCTACAGAAGTTAAGCCCCTTCCTGGATGAAGAATGGATCCTCAGGGTGGGAGGACGTCTAGGTCAAGCTGCACTACACCCACACATAAAGCATCCAGCAATTATTCCACAGAAAAGCCACATATCGTCCTTACTCATCAAGCACCACCACGAAAAGATCCAACACCAAGGACGTGGAATGACAACAAACGCACTCAGAGCTAATGGATGGTGGATCCTGGGATGCAGCAGTGCTGTCTCGTCACACATCGACAAATGTGTGAAGTGCCGAATGTACAGACGACGCACCGAAGAACAAAGAATGGGCGACTTACCTCAAGATCGAATGGAAGCAGCTCCACCTTTCACGTACACTGTAATGGATTGCTTCGGCCCAATCGGCATTAAAGAAGGAAGAAAGGATCTCAAAAGATATGGACTCATACTTACCTGTCTATGTTCAAGATCCATTCACATAGAAGTAATCGACGATATGACAACCGACGCATTCATCAATGCACTCAGATCATTCATTGCCATCAGAGGAAACGTTCGCCAACTGAGATGTGACCAAAGGACTAATTTCGTTGGTGCAAGGAGAGAGTTGGCAGGACTCATGAAAGAAATGAATGAAGAGAGACTGAAGGCTCTAGGATGTGAGTTCCTCATGAATACTCCTGCGGCAAGTCACGTGGGCGGCATATGGGAGAGGCAGATAAGAACCATAAGGAGCATCTTGACTGCAGTTCTGGACCAGTCTAAACAAAGGCTCGACAGCACCTCTCTCTGGACTTACCTGTATGAAGTCATGTCCATCATCAACAGCCGGCCACTTACCGCTGAACATCTGAACGACCCATCTGGACCTGAACCACTAACCCCGAACCACATTCTGACTATGAAATCAACAATCATTCTTCCCCCACCTGGACAATTTGTCAAGCAAGATCTCTATCTACAAAAGAGGTGGCGCCGAGTCCAGTATTTGGCCAATGAGTTTTGGAACAGATGGAGGAAAGAATATCTTCTCAACCTGCAACCAAGACAGAAGTGGTGTAAAACCAGAAGGAACTCAAAGGTCAATGACATCGTCCTTCTCCATGACGAACAGACACCACGCAACAAATGGAAACTAGCAAGAGTCACTGAAGTCTACCTAGGGAAAGATGGTAGGGTCAGAAAGCTGAAGCTGCTAGTTAGCCACACCACATACGATAGCAAAGGGAAAGCTACAACGAGTAAGGTGTATTTAGAGAGACCTATAAACAAAGTTGTTACTTTGATAGAAGCAGATTAGATGCAATACGTGAGTTTATTTAGCTTACCTTTGAGAAATATCCTTTGATGATATGTTATGGTACCTGCTATAACTCTAAGAAATCCCAAAAACTGTTAGTTTGTGTAATTTAGTGGGAGTGTAAATGTATCCATGATTATGCAGACAGTTTATTGATATAATTCATTGATATTGATATATGTATATATAGTTATTTACATTTCATATTAATTATTGTAAATATGATTGTATCTTTATATTGTTTTACTGAGTGACACATGGTTTGATTTATTTATGATTATTCTCATAATTATATCTACAAGCTTGTTCTTGAGCTGTTTTGAGAAGATGTTATTTCACCAACGTCCGTCTTGGGTTACCATGGAAACAAACACCAACGCCCATCTTTCATGGAAATCAACGGAGGTTTTTCACATTACTCACAAACATTATAAGCTGAAGTTTGTTGAGTAAAAATCAAGGACAGCATCAAGGACAATCACCTTTTAATTCACGGATAATTCCCTCATTGTGGCATGCAGCCAACGAGGTACCGTATTTTCACGACCATAAGGCGCACCGTACTAAAAGGCGCAGTCTCAGTTATGTGTGCCATTTCTGTATTTAACACACACATAAGGCGCACCGGACTATAGGGCGCGTTTTTTATATACAGGTACATGTCCTCTACTACCTTTAAATAGCTCTACTGCGTATTTAAAAATACAGCGGGCCCAAAACTGAGTATGATTGTGCTTTATTCATGTATTTATTACAAAATATTAATCAAACCTGCGAGCTGGCCGTGAGACAGACACATCGCAGATGACACAGCGCTGTGGTCACTCCTAAATTAACTTAAAATCCTGAAACCTGCCGACGGAATATGTTCGCTTTTATTGCCGGTATCCTGGTGCCTGTTTAAATTATTTAGATGAAAAACACCTGCCAGCTGCCGCGGTGATGCTGCTGTTGAAAGGATTTCTACTGTCGGTGCACCGCTGGTATGTGGGGGTCTGAGCGCCTCCGACAGAAATAGATCATCTGGATGAACTGACTGCAATTAAGTTTTCAGGTGGCCTTTCTCACTTAAAAACATATTAAAACTACTTTATTCCCACTGATCACAGCAAATATAGCTGCAAGATTTAGATTATTTAGATGAAAAAACACCTGCCAGCCGCCGCGGTGAAGAGGAGGAGACCCGGCCCAGAGGCTGCTGTTGAATTAAGTTTTCAGGTAGAAAAATAGAGCGGGAGCAAAACTGAGTATGATTGTGCTTTATTCATGTATTTATTACAAAGTATTAATCAAACCCATCGAAGTCATCATCCTCTGTTTCTGAATTAAACAGCTGCGCTAAATCAGACATGCCAATTTCCCCTTCTTCGCTGTCAGAGTCACTTTCGGTGCAGCGCGGCTCCTCAGAAATAATGCCTGCTTTTGCGAAAGCTTGAACAACAGAGCCAGCAGACACGTTAGTCCAAGCATCTACAATCCATCCTCAAACTGTGGTGTAACTTGCCCGGCGCTGCCTTCCACTTATCCTGAAACTGTGGTCTCCGTCTGTCATCCATCGCTCCCACGCCGCTCGCAGCCTTACTTTGAACGGCCGCTTCACACCGATGTCGAGCGGTTGAAATTCCTTTGTCAGACCCCCCGGGATAACGGCGAGCACAGCGTTCATTTGATTCACCTTTTTTTTTTCACATCGGCTGTGAGATGGGCACGCAGCGATGGTGATGCGTGGAAAAAAGCACCTGGTCTCCTCACATACACCTGCCTTTCATCATCTCCTCATCCATCCAGCCTTTTTCATTTGCGTTAATGTCATCAGAGCGCTGTGTCTGTCTCGCTGTCAGCTCCCAGATCAGCTTCTCTGATTGGTTGATGAGGCGTGTCCAGCAGCAAAACTTCAATTTTTCCATCTCGAGCAGCAGCAGCGCGTTGGCGGTGCGTCAGATGCTTAAACGCTCCCGACGCAGCGCCTGCTGCTCAAAACGCGCTGCGGGACCTTTTGCTGCACCTATACGCGCGTCAACCATTGACTTTGCATGTAAACTCGCTGCTTCTGCTGCACCTGCTGGGTCCGGTTCACACCGATGTCGAGCGGTTGATCAGCGAGCACAGCGTTAATTTGTTTCCCCATGTTTTTCACATCAGCTGTGAGATGGGCACGCATGGAGTTACATATTAACAGCGATGGTGATGAGTGGAAAATAAAACACCTGGTCTCCTTACATTCAGCCACTCTTTCATCATCTCCTCAATGAGGTGGTCTCAAAAGTCGCAGTTACAACACACATAAGGCGCACCGCACCAAAGGGCGCACCGCACATTTTGAGGGGAAAAAAAAGACGTTTAAGTGCGCCTTATAGTCGTGAAAATACGGTATTTTATTATTTGTATATAACGTTACATTGTTTCATTCTGTTGTAAGCCAGCTACAATGTACACTGTGTGGTTTGATGGTAGCTAATTAGTTAATTGTATCAACTGTATTGTTCTGTACAGTTTTCACGGTGCTATTGAAGATTTGGAGGCTTCATTAAATCAGTTCAAGAAATCCATTTGTGCTCGTCGTGCCTGAGGGGATCTACAACTTGGATCAATCTGACACAAACTTTACATTCCCTTTATGATCTTTTCTATACTCTTCCCTGAACCCATCCTTTTTAATTATTTTACTCCCCTGACTCACTTTAGTTCTATTATTTTATCATTTAGTTCTTCTTATTTTATCTTGGAATAGAGGCGTCCCTCAAACCCATATTTTTTCCAAACTATATATTTAAGTGATTATTATTATTATTTTTTGTTAGATCCTGCACTTCTACAACTTCTAATCGTAGATTCTAAATTATCTCTAATTTATTTTGACCTTTTCCCATTTTAAAGAATTTAGTCCAGTACAAACACCTAGGGTATTCTATGCACTGGATGTTTATTTCAGCAGGACAGCACCCAAACACTGTTGTGGTAATTTCTGCTTCGACCTTTTCAGGTGAGAAATTCTTGCCTCTGCATCCACAAGAGTTGTACTGTATTAACCCCTGCTGTTTTAATATGAAACAACAGAACCTGAAAGGTTCGATTGTTTCCTGACACACTCCCACACAGTCACACACACCTATTCTAAGGCCTAAGATATTTTTTTTTATTTTAACCAACATAGACAAAAAAAAAACGTTTATCGTGTACACTTTGGAGTGTCCAACTCCAGGCCCTCGCACACACCGGATACCCAGATGCCGTATGTGCTATCCCTGCTGCGGCAGCTGCAAACCTTACGTAGCTGTGTTCTTATCTTAAAAGAACACAGAGGGTCCCAGACCCATACGCACAGAATACCGATCCCAGATCTATCACAACAAAACCCTGTTTGTCAAATATTCTTGCGACTACAACCAGTTATAGCTTGAACACGTGTACACTTTGGAGTCTCCAACTCCAGGCCTTCGCACTGCTGCGGCAGCTGCAAACCTTACTTAGCTGTGTTCTTATCTTAAAGGAACACAGAGGGTCCCAGACCCAAACATACAGAATACCGATCCCAGATCTCTCACAACAAACCCTGTTTGTCAAATATTCTAGCGACTACAACTAGTTATAGCTTTCACACAAAGGGTCCCAGACCCAAACGCACAGAATACCGATCCCAGATCTCTCACAACAAACCCTGTTTGTCAAATATTCTAGCGACTACAACTAGTTATAGCTTTCACATGGTCCCAGACCAACTTTTGATCAAAAGCTTTAGGCGTACCCTTTCTGTGCAGATCAGTCCTCAGCTTGAGTCGTCACCAGCATGTCCAGGGCAGGGCTGGACCAACCTATTGGCTCCGTCCGGCAAAGGGTGGACGGCTGTCGACAGTTTCTTGGCCTGTGTCCAGCACGGTCCTGGACAATTGGATCTTGACTCCCGGAGTTTCAGCACCAAACATGTTGGGTTTTAATCCAGAAAAATGTGAGTTTAAAAGATTAAAAGGAAATGATCAACACAGAGACAGGGTTTTGTGATGTCAGCCTCTGCAGAAGCGGAGAGAAGGCGTCGGCTCAGAAACCAGCACCTTCTCACACAGATCCCTTCATAGCAAAGCCTTTTATTAACAGTTTATGACATCAAACAGGCGGGCCTAAAACAGAAGAGCCAGTAATGATTGTCTGGGAGGATGCAGGTAACAAGATAGTGTGAATTGACCATCTGGCTGGATGGAAGTCACACAGCCGTGTGATTCTGACTGGAGGTCATAAAAGTTTATGACCCTTCTGGTTGATTCACAGCATAGAAATGTAGCATCCTCTTTCTTTCAATGTTTCATATGTCCACACAATAATTTTATAATTATCACTCTAACAGTTATCTAATTGAGATTTTAAAGTTGAAGCTGCTCCTCAGATGATAGAATTGATTTCCTACATAATTGTTGAAATAAATCAGTCGTGTTTTTTTTTTTTTTTTTTTTGCCTCAATTTTATAAACAAGTTTACTAATCCTGACTGCAACTTTCTTAGCACTGAATTTGAGCTATTCCTATTACCTCAAAGGTGAAAGTTCCATCAATGAAATATTCTTAATGAGGTTACTAATTTCTGTGCAGAAATCCCTATTATGCCAGAGGTTAGTTCAATTACCAAATAAAGGATGATGGTGATTTACATTTAGTCAAAGAGAGAATAAAAGTAACAGCAATGATCAGTTAAAGGGGATGGTGATATTTTACCACACTATATTATAAATCATGGAAGGAATCAACCAATAGTCTACTTGAGGAATTTAATCAGGTGTTTTGTCTCTGATTCCTTGATCTCCAACAATCAGATTAAAACTGGAGAATAAAAATATCCTCAATGAGAGGATGCTACCATTCAGTGGGAAAACGATCAGTGAGTCCATCTGGAGCTACAATAATCTCCCCTCCAATGATAACCTGTTCAGTTAAGTATTTAAGCTTCCACTGCTCTATTTCCTTTAGGTTGAATTTGTTATTTGTTAAACACAGTCCCTCGAAATATTAATAGGCTACAATATAATGATTATTTTTGAAATCTTACTCTTTATTTTATAAAATCCTTGTACATTTAAGATACTATAAAACAACAAAAAAACATAATTACCTATAAAAAAATCCCTGCTATATAGATCCTTTCTATAACAACCGTTATGCTTTATTAAGACTTAGACAAACATTAATGTCATTTTCTATGCAGAGTTTATACAAAATAAATTTGGGAAGTCCAGGCTCTGTATCACAGGTGGTTTGTGCGGTAAATGTGCTTGAACTCAAGCGGAGTTCATTCTTTACACCGCTCATTCTGGGCTATCATGGAAAAGTTTCACAAGTCTTATGATATCTATGAGAAAAACAGAACACATAACTGTTATGTTGTTCCTGCTTTTTACTTACTGTGATTGGGGTAAAAAAGTTGGATTTCTAACCCTGAATCAGAAGCATAGAAGTGGCTGCAGTACAGGGCCGTGCAGAGACCACTAAAGGGGCAGGTGCTCAAAAAAAAAAAAAGGGCACATTTTATCGCATTTTAGGACAGAATATTAACAAAGTCACATAGCTTTCAGAGTTTAATGAACAATGATAAATTACAAAATTGTGAGACATACAATCAAAGCTAAGGGAAATCTCTACATAGAACATAGAACTATGCATATGTACAATATTTTATTAGTAATTTCCTTCTGCAGGTCTATTTTCTTATAGGAAAGTATTACAATATTCAAACCTGCAATTTAGCCAAAGATGTAAATCAGAGCTGGACCACCAGACATATTTTGTCTTTACAGAATTAAACTGTTAAAAATGCATACAAGGGCACAATGCAACCTTTTAGTGTACTGTAATCTATAAAAAAGAATGTCTGCCTGGTTTGCTGTACTGACAGTGGAGATGGAGACGGTCCATTCAGAAAAGCAGAGCTGCTGCATCAAACTTTAACGTGGAACTGCAGAAAAAAACAAAAGCAAACATTTTATTAATGCATGTCACCATGAGAAAAGCCTACTCTGTTTGTGTCTTAGTGTATTTTGTAAGTACCTATATACATTTTCTTCAATCTTTCCTCTTCGTTTTTTCTTGTCAGTTTCTCTTTTCTTTTTTTTCTCATTGTCTCATCTTTTCTGTGTTGAGTGAAGGTCAATGCCTTATTTATTTCAGTCTCTTGCCTTTCTTTTTCCCCCAAACTAAATCCAAGATTATGATCCAAAAATTTATTTTCCGTCATGGTGATTGTACTCTTTAAAAACAAATTTCCAACTTTTAAGCATTTTTGCTATTTTTGTTCTCTTTTGTTCACAGCAGCAGTTTTCTGTTAGCCATGTCTTTAAAAATGTTAATAACCTCACTGTGAATGATTGGCACATCCTTCTCGATTGCCAACAAAAGAAGGTCTGACAACCGATCCTCCTTGCATAAGCTGCTCAGTTTTGTTTTCACCAGCTTCATACATTATATCTATCATATATCTATCATAGTAGTTCTGGATGAGTTCTCCTTCAAGATACATTTACCTAACGCTAGAATAAATGAAATGTACATCATGCAGCAAAGGAAATTAGAAAATCAGACATATATCCATTATGGAGATGATAAGTTTTTGACGGGCGATGTGTCCCTACTGCATAAGTAATACTGAAGAATGTCCTATTATCATTAACGACACAGGGAAGCTTTTTAGTTATCTTGCTTTGCTAGCAAAGTCATTAGCTAGCAGCTAGCTCATAACACAAGAACAACAGCCTAATGTCTGTATGATAAAAATACTGAATCGATAGATAAGAACAGCTTTTCCTCACCTGGCTGTCTCCTCCCGCTCAGTAGTTCTTCAGAGAAAGGCGCGCCGCGTCCTATACTTTCCTCCGTTTAAACCGCTACTCTTTGCTAAAGTAGAGAAATTATACAACGTTCAAAGTTTTCCATTGTCTGACAAGTAGCAAGCCTACTCCAGTATTTTCACCAAAAATTATGTTTTTTTAATTCACAAAAAAAACTGTTCTGTAATCATTACAGAACAGTTTTTTGTGAATGAAAAAACATAATTTTCAATGTAAAAGACTAGAAGCAAAGAGTAAACAGTGTTTTAGAACAAACAATACTGCATCATCCATTGGGCTCATTTGGTTTCACTTACATGTCTATTCAGGTTGACATTGGAGAGGCGGTGCAGACTGAAGACATAGCCATCCGTCCGATCATGGTTGATCTTGCTTAGGGCCAAATGAGCAGCGGCCACAGTGTAATGTGGAATATTCGCTACCTTTAGCTCCGCAGTTAGCCGCCTTATCTGACTGTGCGAGAGGCAAGTGCATCATCACCGGCAAAAGGTCAAAGGTAACAATGTGACCGGAGGGCTTATTGTATTGTTTTTCTTGCCAAAAAAAAGATAATAATAATAATTTCAGTAAATGTGTCAAATAAAAAAGAAAAAAAAAGGGCACATTGGGATCATGGAGCAAAAGGGGCAGGTGCTCAAGCCCCCTTAGCCCCCCCCCCCCCCCCCCCCCCCCCCCCCCTCTGCACGTGCCTGCTGCAGTACCCTGAGGCAATGCTCCCACTATAAAACCCCCTTAACTCTCCTCGCCTTCCTCGTCCCCAGAAACCTGCACCGGATGAAACGGTGGCGATACTCAGCTCTAAACTCTGAAAATAATTTTCCCCAGTCAAGAACACCTACAATTTCAATAGGTTTTAATGTATGTATATGATCCAAATCCTACCTCTCCTGAATAATCTGTATAAGCTTTGATACAGCTCTATAAGCTTTATCAAAAAGGAAAGTTTTAAGCCTAGCCTTAAAAGTAGACAGGGTGTCTGCCTCACGGACTAAAACTGGTAGTTGGTTCCACAGAAGAGGAGCCTGATAACTAAAAGATCTGCCTCCCATTCTATTTTTAGAAATTCTAGAAACCACTAGTAAACCTGCAGATTGAGAGCAAAGTGTTCTGTTAGGAACATAAGGAACAATCAGATCTCTGATATCAGATGGAGCTTGGCCATTTAAGGCTTTATATGTGAGAAGGAGGATTTTAAGTTCTATTCTGGATTTAACAGGAAGCCAATGAAGAGAAGCCAGGATAGGAGAGATATGATCTCTCTTTTTAATTTTCATCAGAACTTTGACTGCAGCATTTTTGATCAGCTGAAGGCTTTTAACTACAGTTTGTGGACTTCCTGATAGTAAAGAATTACAATAGTCCAGCCATGAAGTAACACATGCATGGACTAGTTTCTCAGCATCACCCCTGGACAGGAGATTTCTAATTTTTGCAATATTCCTCAGATGAAAGAAGGAAATGCTAGAAACCTCTTTGATATGGGATTTAAATGACAGGTCCTGTTCGAAAATAACACCAAGATTTTTTACTTTATTATCTGAAATCAGTTAAATACCATCCAAATGAAGTGACTGAATAATCAGCTTATTTTTCAAAGACTCTGGTCCAAAGACTATAACTTCTGTTTTGTCTGCATTCAGAAGGAGAAAGTTAAGAGTCATCCAGGTTTTTATGTCTTCAAGACATGCCTGTAATTTATGTAATGGGTTAGCTTCATCTGGATTTATAGACAGATATAGCTGGGTATCATCAGCATAACAGTGAAAATTAATCCCATGCTGTCTAATAACTCTACCAATTGGGAGCATGTATAAAGTAAAGAGAATTGGTCCTAGCACCGATCCCTGTGGTACTCCGCAGGTAACCTTTGAGCATGTTGAATTCGATCAGATAGATAAGATTTAAACCAGTCTAGTGCTGTTCCTTTAATTCCAACAAAATATTCAAGTCTTTCTAAAAGAAAATTATGGTCAACTGTATCAAATGCAGCACTGAGATCCAACAGGACGAGCACAGATACAAGTCCATTATCTGAGGCCATGAAAATATCATTGGTAACTTTCACCAGAGCTGTTTCAGTGCTATGATGAGCTCTAAAGCCAGACTGAAACTCTTCAAAAAGTTCATTATGGTATAAGTGATCGCAAACTTGTTTAGCAACTACTTTCTCAAGAATTTTAGATAAGGAAGGAAGATTGGATATAGGTCTATAATTGACCAAGTCATCTGGGTCAAGAGACGGTTTCTTAAGCAGAGGATTAATCACAGCAACCTTAAAAGCTTTAGGTACATATCCCGGTAACAGAGATAGATTAATCACATCTAAAATAGAGGAGGAGATCAAAGGGAATACCTCCTTAAATAACCTGGTTGGAACTGGATCTAACATACAAGTTGAAGGCTTAGATGAAGACAATAATTTTGCTAATTCAGAAAGTTCAATTGGATCAAAGCAGTCTAAACCCGGTTTAGATTCCATGACTACCTCAGGTACAATCGCGGATAGAGGAGTGCTTATGATCTTATTTTTAATAAGATCAATCTTATTTATAAAGAATCCCATAAAATCATTGCTGCTAAGAGCAGGTGGAATGGACGGTTCAACATGCCAGCTGTCATGGTTTTATATAAAGCTCGGACCCACATGCAGAGAAACCAATTCAGAGAGACCAGGGGAAAAGGTTTAACAGTTTTTATTGAAGAGATAAAGCATGGTGCAGTGTTGCTCTGAACTCTGCTCAGCCGGAACTGGAAGGTGAGAGGAAGACACAGTGATTAGTTCAGGCTCAGTGGGAAATTTCATTTGTGGATTTGGAGAAGAGGATCTGGTTGTTGACTCACATTTCCAGAGAAGTTGTAGAATCTTGACTCCAATCTCTGTGCCGAGAAGCAAAGACAAAAAAACAAAGTTTAAACTCAGGTTGACAAGAACTCAATCTTACTCAGCAAAAACTCAGCTTGTCTAGAGTACCCAAAACTGTGAGGAGGCGGACCAGAACCAGGCGCCTCCTGTTGGAGGAAGGGAGACAAGCACAAAAAAACAGACACACAGACTGGAGCCCTGCCACACTCAATCGGCATGCTGGCCAAGTCATTGCCTCTGATTCTATTTGCAGATGCAGACTGCCACCTACTGTGGCCGTAAGGTATTACATGGAGTTGCACACACACACATACACCCACACAGATACACACACATATTCATTCTGCCATCATAGTGATAGTGACCATATGTTGACTCCAATTGACTTTCATTGATTTTTAGTAATTTTCAACCCTTTCTATGCCATAACCCTAAAACTAACCATTACGAATGCATACATCACGTTAACCCTGACCAACTGACACCTTAGCCCTAAACCTAACCATTAGCAAAATAGCATGTGAGGACCGGCAAAATGTCCTCACTTTGCAACAATTGGGCCTCAATTTGATGGTGAAATTGTAAAAATCGTCCTCACTCTTAGGGCTAGACAGGTAAACACACACACACACACACAGATGCGTCCTCCTGTATGTGAGGATCATGTGTTGACTTCCATTGATTTTCCATTTTCAACCCTTTCTATGCCCTAACCCTAAAACTAAATGTAACCATTACTAATTCATACCTCACCCTAACCCTAACCAACTGACACCTTAGCCCTAAGCCTAACCATTGGCAAAATAGCATGTGAGGACCAGCAAAATGTCCTCACTTTGCAACAACTGGTCCTCACTCTGAGGGATTCTCTCCAAACCCACGGTTTGAGCCTTGATTCTGATGCTATTTAAACACTTGACAAGCATTGTGGAAACACCCAGTTTATTCGAGTTTTCCCAGCAGCTCAAAACAAGGTATGACGTAATGAACCCTTGTCACGTGAAGGGGGTAAGATTGGAACATTTCCAGAAAAACCTCTGCCTCAAAAAGATTAAAGCCTTTTCTAGCTGACCGGAACGAGCCTAACATCACTACTGTCATCTCATCAAGTGAGTCCAGTCCTAACATGATGACTTGATGAGATGAATGGAGTCTGGAGCCACACAACCCTTTCTGGAACCAGTTTGACACCCTTGGTGTAAACAGATTAAAGTGCCCACACTGTCATAAAAACGAGATCACACATAAAGTTGTAGTATTTCTCAGAAACCTCCAATACAACATATTTCTTTTAGCAATTGTAACGTCAGGAAAATGTGATTAGGATCAATCAGGGAGTATGAAAACATTTTAAAGCCACTGTTACTTCTTGGAGCATTTTAAATGGTGTGTTTGTGTAGATGTGCCTTTAAAGTAAAAAAAATATGTGAAAACATAGCAATATTTAATTACATTTTAAGATTTTCCTAAATGTTGTGTATTTAGCAACAAATAGTTATTTTAAAAACCAGAGGTTAAAACATTTAAGCAAACATAGTGTCCAACCAACAGAGCTCTGCTTTGTTCTGGAATGATTGGTGAGATGCAATGTCACGGAAATGCTTGCATGTGAGGGATGCTTTCCAAATGCTGTGACTCCTTCACCAAACACAACATGTAGCATTTTGGATACCTTAGGTTCTGATCAAATCTGATGAAAGATATTTTTTTTTAATGTTTTTAATGTTTGGGAATTAATTATTGTAAATCTTAAAATAAGAAGAAGGAGAGAGGAACTGAGAAGGGGGAGACGTTTTAGGAGATTGGCTCTTCTTTTCTTGGCCAGACATCGGGCAGTAAGTGTGTTAACCATCTGCTGGGTAAAGTTAAAACTTTTTTAAACTTATTTGATATTACCTAAATTATTTGACCTAAATCAAAAATATCACACAACTACATCCAAGTTTTTCGAGCTTCCTTTACCAATAATTTATTACCTCTTTTATTTCATGTTGGTAAAGCTTTATAGAATTTTTTCCATAAACCTTTTTGAATCACTGGCTTAAACACTGAGAGAATACAATAAAACAATTTAACAAAAATGTATTGAACATACAAAAAAAACTGTAATTATTAACAAAATAAGCACTTACACAGACTTTACACCTTTTTTTTTTTAGATGAACCACATCTTCTTTCTCCTATCGTGTTGTTTCCAGATCCTTTGATATTCCACCATCCACCATCTGCTACATTGTCCACAGGGTGGCAGAGGGAATTCTAGGCCTGAAAAACAGTGTGATCCTCTTCCCCCATGGAAACCAGCTGGCTGAGGTAGCAGCTGGCTTCCAGCAACTTTCTGGATCCACTGCCTGCAAAAATGTGGTGGGCAGCATGGATGGCATCCAGATCAAGCCGCCTAAAGAAAACACAGAATGTTATTTTAACCTCAAATTATGGCATTCAATTCAAATCCAAGCCATATGTGACCACACTACTAGATTTCTTGATATTCTTATTGGGTATCCATGATTCCACTGTTCTAAAAAATAGTCCTGTTTACACCCACTCCCTCTACCCACCAAACCAGTATGTGATGCTTGGCGATGGTGGTTATCCATGCCTGGAACAGCCAATCACGCTCCTCACACCATATAAGGAGAACCTGTGAGGAATCCAGTTGAAGCTCCATTTAACTGCCATCACTCTCCTGCAAGAGCTGTCATAGAAAGCTCCTTCAGAATCATGAAGGCAGGTGGAGAGCAATATTTCTAAAAGCACTGGAGGTAAAACCTACCTTTGCTGTAACTTCTGCCTCAGTCAGGGGGACATTATGGAGGTGCTGGAGGAGGAACCAGAGGCAGCAGAGGAAACCTTCCAAGGAGACGACCAGGAGCAGCAGAGTGGAGAGCCCCTGAGAGCAGGACTGGAGGCTGCAGTGTCAGCTCCAAGGATCAGAGCCCAGGCTCTGCAGGAGCAGGATTACATTTAGAAAGCTTTAAAACATTTCAATCTCAATAAATACATTGCTTTTTGTTCATGTAAATATTTCTTAAATGATTGAAAATATTGAAATTATGTAATTATTTCCTGTTTTTGTTCAATTATTAAATGTGTTTGAAGCAAGGGCGTAGGTTTGATTTGAACTTTGGTGGGGACACTATATGCGTGCCCTTTTTTATGCTCGATGTGAGCGTCCGTACTGATAAGACGTATTCATTGTTAAAAGAGAAAAGCAACATTTTGCTACATTAATAAAAATGTTATAAGCACTACACTCATTAGATGCTGTTTATCAATGTTTGAAGTATCACCGGCTCTGATCAATGTGGAATTAGGACTATTTTCCACTTTGAAAAGGGTTTCATTTGCATGACTAATAGAGAAGGTAAATACAGTATTTTCTTTTGAAGATATAGAATTGTGCAGAGGTAAACCCCACTCTTATATTTTACCCACTATGCTCTCTCTGTATCAAGCAAAATAATACATTCATTAAAATATTAACTTCACTATAAAAGTTGAACATCTGGGCTGTAGTTACTCTGTATAGCCCATTTCATCTATTTCATCTAGGGCTGAAAAAATTAATCGTATTAATTGATTATTTCAATAATCGCAACTGATTTAGTATGTGAATAATCATTAACCGGAGAATGGAGACTATAAAACATAATATAAATGTAAAATGTCCCTTTCCCCTACAGAGCAATCCACTTAGATCAGTAATTATACCAAAATTGTAAAATACAATATATATATATATATATATATATATATATATATATATATATATATATATATATATAATATATAAGATTAAAAAAAAATTTTTTGTCTGTCAATATTCTCCATCCATGTGGAAATATTTTAGTTTCACCTGGTTTATTTAGACATCACCTGAAGCACTGAAGGGCAGCTGCTTCACCTACAAGCTGCCCTGCATCATTATTACTGGATATCTGTGTTTCCTATAATCATATAATGTATAACTGTGTTTTTAATAGTAAAGGATTAAATGTAACACAACCTTTTATCATTGTCCTATATTGCTTACTGTCTGACTGTTTAAATAGCTCCTTACTGTATTTTCTTTTTTAGTGGCATCATCGACAAACACAACACTAAGAATGAGCCTAAGTGTATTCAAATATAAAATAATTTTTAACAATTATAAAAGACAATGTAACACTATCTTATCTGTAATTTAACATTATCCAAAATAAACAGCCAGATTCAAGCATTTTTACCAGACATTAATGTTTGTACTAATTTACTTATAGACTGTGTGGAAATCTATGTAAGATAAAATCAATGTTTATATTCTTCCTTTGTTTGTTCTTGTCTTTATCCTATTTCTAGAAGTATAAATAGTCAATAAAATAGAACTATTATTATGTGGAACCCTAATTATGCTTTTTAAACGAAAAACAGCAGATGTTTAGGCTCAATTTCTTGTTGTTGTACTCTATAAGAGAAATAACACCTGCTAATAATTATACCTGAACTCTCTTAAAGAGTCATCAAAAAATGAAAACAGTAATAGCAACTAAATATTGGTAAAAAGGAAACACTCACTTTTTCTTTTTTAGTTGGCTGTGGATAAGAATCAGAAATGTTGATGGCTTACAGCCTTTATTTGCCCATTTTGTGTCTTCAGAACTCCTGGCTGACTCAGAATATTTTGCTTTATAAAATAAAAAAAAGGTTTTTGTTTTTTAATGTACATGATATTCATTTTTTTTTAATTGGGACTAGTTTTGTAGCCTAATATTTATTGTAGTAACCGCAGCATTCTAGTGTGAATCAATTTTCAATTTTGTGCTCCAAGCACGGACGGACTAGAAAACAGCCAATCAGAGAGAGAGAAGGCGGAACCTAAGGCAGAACAACCAATGAGAGTGGAGTTAAACAACGCAGCACAGTTCCATGCGCTGCTGCGTGAAAGGGAGAGGAGAGACCAGGCAGAGGAGCTGCGAGAGGAAAAGAAGCCACTGCTGCAATAACTACTGCTGGAAATTATAAACATGTTGCTCACATCCAATTATTGGTAGGGACAATTAGGTCGGTTCAAAATTTTGGTAGGGACATGTCCCTATGGTCCCTATGCAAACCTACGCCCATGGTTTGAAGTTGTTGTCACATGTATATAGTTGTATATTGAATGTTTAATGTCTCTAAAATATTTCTTAACAGTTTAACTGGTTTTGATGAATGTTTAATGAATCTCTCCATCTTCTCTACAATCATTTTCATTCTCCTCCTCTTTCCTGGCCATCTCCAAAGTCTGGAAACGTTTCATGCTGCAGACCACAGCTCCTCCTCAGTCCTGAAGTTAGATTAATATTAGAATATCTGAAGCAGCTCCCGATGCTCCCCACAGGCAGGGAAACAGTTCCACTGTCAGTGGGGAGCATCCTGAGCTGCTTTAAATATTCAAAAAATGACTAAACTAAAGATGCTCACAAACCTTGAAGGTCTTTTTGAAATCTTCCCACTGTTTAGCTGCCCATGCTGGGCTGACCAACCTGGCAGCACTGCCTCCTTTAAGACTGTTCTACAAAAACACATCAAAAGAAGGAACAGATGTTGGTATTCTAATGAAATATTATACATCAAACCATAGAATGATTAATAAAAAAATGAAACTAATGTCTTTTTGGGGTTGGGGCTTAGTTGGGTCTATTTTACTCTCCTGCTTCTTCTTGTGTTTTGTGGCGGTTGGCAAACAACTTTCAGTTCATCGCCGCCACCAACTGAAATGCAGTGTGGATCAGGATTGAACTAATACAATGTCCTACTATTATTACTACAAAAGAAAACTAAAATCTAAATCCTCTTCATCAAATTAGTCGTTTGAAGATATCTCAATAATAAAGAATTGTTGGGAGCTGGAGAAATTCCACCTTTCTCAAGCAGAGTCCACCGTGGATCCTTCTGAGTGAGCCTCCTGCACAGCTGCAGCCCATCAAGATCATCAGAGGATCCACTATATAAGCTGTCTTCAGACCTTGCCTCAACGCCGCAGTGTTGATCCAGTTGGTCAGCACCTAAGCCTAGACTCTCAGTGTAACTTTTTGACTTTGAATCCAGCCTGGATTCTAACCGTTGTCTCTGTATTCCAGGAAACCAGTGGCTCCTCTGTGAAGCTCTTGAGGAGCTAACCTGCCGAGCCGACCCTCAGACCCAAACCCGAAGAACTATAGAGAACTTCCATGCAGCTCAGGACTAAGCGCTGGAAAACCCAAAGCCAAGGTCTGTTCATTATTAGACGTGAGACGCTGAAGCACCAAGCGGACTCTGCTGATCAACTCCTCTCCAGATCCAACAGTGACTCTCCCAAAGCTAACCTCAAGAACCCTCAAGGTACAATCAGTAATCATCAGAAACCAAGTCCCACCTTGCTAAGCTAACTGAACTGTCTCTCACGCAGACTCCGGTGAACCAGTGATCCAGGCCCGAACCAGAACCAGTATATTCTGTGTGCTTGTAGTAAAATAAACTTGTTAAACTTTTATTCCTGTGTCCGTCAGTGGTGTTCTGCATACTTGGGTCGCTCTTTGAGAACCCATCATGACAGAACACTGCGGCCAAACTCAAGGCCCAGCAGATCACCTCATCCGTCGATTGGAGGAACAGGCGGCCCAGATCCATGGACACGGCCTGGCGCTATGTGAGTTAAACACCCACATTGAAAGACAAAATCAAGCTATCCAAAGCTTTGCTAACTACATGAACAGCGCAAATGCTGCACCGAATCCTCAACCATTTTCGGGTCCTGTTCCACCTCCGAGGTCACCAGCGGTGACGTCATCCGAGTTCCGTCCAAGCCTCCCAGAAAGATTTTCTGGTAACATGAAAGATTGCAAGGGATTTTTATTTCAGTGTCGTTTGATTTTTCAAAACTCTCCAGGCAGCTTTTCCACGGATAATAAAAAGATAACCTTCATCCTTTCTCAGCTAACAGGAAGAGCCTTGGAGTGGGCTCAGGCCAGATTTGCCACAGACGATAGCCTTAATTGCCATTACTCTGACTTCATCTCCGAGTTTACCCAAGTATTCAATCAAGAAACTGATCAAACAATTGACTCTCGAGCTCTTTTCAATTTAAAGCAGGGAAATTCTTCTGTGGCCGAATTTTCCATCAATTTCCGGGTCAAAGCGGCAGCTTCCGGATGGAACCAAAGCGCTCTGAAGGGAGCTTATTTCATGGCTTTAAATGAGCATATTAAGGATGAGCTCGCAACTCTCGACGAACCAGCTACCCTCGAAGACTTAATTCGTCTTACGATCAAATTGGATAATCGAATCCGAGCCAGAAACAGTTCTAAAAAGCAGGGGACACTTTCTTCTGCCTCTCATAACGTGACTGTTTCTTCTTCCCCCACAGAGCAGCTGCCCATACAGAGACCTAAGGCTCAGTCTCTCCCTCTGCCTATTCAGGCCTCTTATTCGGGTGAAAGAGATGTCAAACCCATGCAGGTGGGACACACAAGGCTCACCCCAGAGGAGAGACAAAGACGTTTTCTAAGCAAATTATGCATTTACTGTGGTGAGAGTGGACACTTCATCGCTTCCTGCCCGGCTATATCAAAAGCCTGGGCCCGCCAGAGGATCTGAGGAGTCTGGCGGGCCAAGTTAACACTAAGAAATCTCCTCGATTGTTGCTTCCTGCCACGTTGTTTTGCTCTAATCAAAGCCTTTCCTTTTCTGCATTCATCGACTCAGGCTGTGAACGGAACTTAATCGATTCAAACCTCGTCCAACAACTCCAAATTGAAACCATTCCTCTGACTCAACCTCTTAGTGTTTCTGCTATTGACGGAAGAAGACTTCACCAAGTTACTCATCAAACCCAGCCCCTCAAGCTACTTCTGTCAGGTAACCACCGAGAGACAATAACATTTTTTGTTTTTCCTTCTGCATGTTCCCCTCTGGTGCTTGGTTTCGAGTGGTTGGAGAAGCATAATCCTCACATTAATTGGACTGAGCGTCACCTGGAATCATGGTCCACTTCATGCCACGAAACATGCCTTCGTTCGGCTGCCCCCTTGGTGGGGTCTCCTAGAGGTGGGGGGGAGATGGACTCTTCTGACCTTTCTTCTGTTCCTCCCGAGTACCATGACCTAGCTCCTGTTTTCAGTAAGGTCAGTGCGACGTCCCTACCTCCACACAGACCATATGACTGCGCCATTGAACTTTTACCTGGTGCACCACTACCTAGCAGCAGGTTGTACAACATTTCCAAGCCTGAAAGAGAAACCATGGAAAAATACATAAATGAATCATTAGCTGCAGGAATAATCCGCCCATCTTCTTCTCCTTTGGGGGCTGGGTTCTTCTTCGTTGGAAAGAAGGATGGCTCCCTGAGACCCTGTATTGATTATCGAGGTTTGAACCAGATCACAATAAAGAACAAATACCCACTTCCTCTACTCGCCTCTGCATTCAAACCTGTACAAGGAGCTACAGTTTTCTCTAAACTGGATTTAAGGAATGCTTATCATCTTCTTAGGATCCGCGAAGGAGATGAATGGAAAACAGCCTTCAAGACTCCATTGGGCCAATTTGAGTATTTGGTAATGCCTTTTGGTCTAACTAACGCTCCAGCCTGCTTCCAGGCCCTCGTGAACGACGTTCTCAGAGACTTTTTGAATGTGTTTGTCTTCGTTTATATTGATGACATACTCATTTACTCCAGGAACCTCGCTGAACATAAGAAACATGTCCGCCTTGTTTTACAGAGACTGCTGGAGAACAAGCTGTTCGTAAAGGCCGAGAAGTGCGAATTTCACCAGCCTTCAGTCACCTTTTTGGGGTTTGTGCTCGAGGGCGGCCAGGTAAAACCATCTGAGGACAAGATAAAGGCAGTGTTAGATTGGCCAGTTCCAGAGAACCGCAAACAGCTACAGAGATTTCTGGGTTTTGCAAATTTTTATCGTCGGTTCATCAGGAACTATAGCCAAACCGCCCTTCCATTAACTTCTCTGACCTCTGTCAAACGCACTTTTCAGTGGACACCTGAGGCGCAAGCTGAGTTTGATAAATTGAAATCTTTATTCTCCAGAGCACCAGTGCTAATGCAGCCTCACCCTGCTAAACAATTTATTCTCGAGGTGGACGCTTCAGATTCTGGAGTTGGAGCAGTCCTATCCCAGAGACTTGACACGGATCAGAAGATCCACCCTTGTGCATTTTTCTCCCGTAGACTTTCTTCCGCTGAGCAGAATTACGATGTGGGAGACCGAGAGCTGTTGGCCATCAAATTGGCGCTGGAGGAATGGAGACATTGGCTGGAGGGAGCTGAGCACCCGGTTCTAGTATGGACTGACCACAAGAACCTGGCTTACATCCAGTCAACCAAGCAAGCCAATCCTCGTCAATCCAGGTGGTCCATCTTTTTCTTACGGTTTAATCTCATCATCTCCTACAGACCCGGATCCAAGAATGTCAAACCCGATTCTCTCTCTCGTCTTTACTCCGTCGATCATCCCGAGACGCCTGAACCTGTCCTTCCGGCTTCCTGCACTGTGGGAGTGGTTAACTTGAAAATAACTGATCTTATCAACTCCACCCTGGCTACTGAACCTGACCCAGGTAACGGTCCCACTAACCGAACCTATGTGCCATCTTCCCTCAGGTCCCGTCTCATCCAATGGATGCATGCTGCAAAGTTTTCTGCTCATCCTGGATTCAGTAGAACAATAGCTTTGATCTCAAGACGCTTCTGGTGGCCCACCCTCCATAGAGACGTCAAGGAGTATGTGTTGGCTTGCTCCACATGTGCCCGTAATAAAGCCTCACATCAACCTCCTTCTGGCCTGCTTCAGCCGCTTCCGGTTCCCTCGCGCCCTTGGTCCCATATTGCTATTGACTTTGTCACCGGCCTCCCCGTCTCTCGAGGTATGTCCACCATTTTCACCATTGTTGACAGTTTTTCGAAGGCCTGCCATCTCATTCCCCTTAGGAAACTCCCAACGGCCTTCCAGACAGCCCAGCTCCTCGTCAAACACGTCTTCCGTTTACACGGCATTCCCCAAAAGATCCTCTCGGACCGGGGTCCTCAGTTCATATCCCAGGTTTGGAAAGCATTCTGTTCTTCTCTTGGCTGTAAACCCTCTCTGACCTCTGGTTACCATCCACAATCAAACGGACAAACAGAGAGGATGAACCAGCAGCTGGAATCAACCCTTCGTTGCCTCACCTCAAACAATCCCGTGGACTGGAGCCAGTTTCTCACATGGATCGAATACGCACACAACTCCCTCAAATCTGCTTCCACTGGTCAATCCCCTTTTCAGGTTAGTCTCGGTTATCAACCTCCACTCTTCCCCGCAGACGAGAGAGAGATTTCGGTCCAGTCAGTAAACCAACACATCCGACGCTGTCAGAAGATCTGGAAAGAAACCATCACCACCCTCAACCGATCTTCTGAAACCAACAAACACTTCGCTGACGCCAGGAGACGTCCCGCCCCCGAGTACACAGAAGGCCAAGAGGTATGGCTGTCCACTCGGGACATTCCCCTTAAGGGGATGTCTCGGAAACTCTCGCCCAAATTCATAGGTCCCTACAAGATCTCCCGAGTCATCAGTCCTTCAGCCGTCCGTCTCCAACTGCCTCAGTCTCTCCGGATTCACCCTACCTTCCACGTGTCCCAAGTCAAACCTGTCGTTTCGAGTTCTCTGTGCCCACCTTCCGACTCCCCACCACCCGCCCTGGAGGTCGATGGTCATCCAGCTTTCACCGTTCGACGCATCGTGGACTCCCGTCGACGAGGTCGCGGCTGGCAGTACCTCGTCGACTGGGAGGGCTACGGACCGGAGGATCGCCAGTGGGTTCCGGGCTTGTACATCCTCGATCCTGCCCTTATCGAGGAGTACGAGCGTTCCTGCCCTTCGACCGCTTCCGGACCGCCAAGGGGCGGTCGTTGAGGGGGGGGTACTGTTGGGAGCTGGAGAAATTCCACCTTTCTCAAGCAGAGTCCGCCGTGGATCCTTCTGAGTGAGCCTCCTGCACAGCTGCAGCCCATCAAGATCATCAGAGGATCCACTATATAAGCTGTCTTCAGACCTTGCCTCAACGCCGCAGTGTTGATCCAGTTGGTCAGCGCCTAAGCCTAGACTCTCAGTGTAACTTTGTGACTTTGAATCCAGCCTGGATTCTAACCGTTGTCTCTGTCTTCCAGGAAACCAGTGTCTCCTCTGTGAAGCTCTGGAGGAGCTAACCTGCCGAGCCGACCCTCAGAGCCAAACCCGAAGAAATATAGAGAACTTCCATGCAGCTCAGGACTAAGCGCTGGAAAACCCAAAGCCAAGGTCTGTTCATTATTAGACGTGAGACGCTGAAGCAGCAAGCGGACTCTGCTGATCAACTCCTCTCCAGATCCAACAGTGACTCTCCCAAAGCTAACCTCAAGAACCCTCAAGGTACAATCAGTAATCATCAGAAACCAAGTCCCACCTTGCTAAGCTAACTGAACTGTCTCTCACGCAGACTCCGGTGAACCAGTGATCCAGGCCCGAACAAGAACCAGTATATTCTGTGTGCTTGTAGTAAAATAAACTTGTTGAACTTTTATTCCTGTGTCCGTCAGTGGTGTTCTGCATACTTGGGTCGCTCTTTGAGAACCCATCATGACAAGAACAACCCTCTGATTTAGAGTCCATGTCTAAAAGGTCTTTTATGTTTAACTTTAATTTATTGGTTTGTAATCTATTGACCAATCCACTGTTTGTTCTTGAAAATAAAAAACACATTTCCCTGTAGCATGTTTCCCTATTTTCAATGAGATTCTATTTAAACCTGCATGGCCAAAGCATAACATTGATATCACCATTTCCTCCTTTCTATTCCTTCCTGTTTTCCTCATAATGCCAACTTTTCTTTGAATATTATTCCACCATATTCCAGTTCTTTCTTCCTCCCACTAATTCTGCCATATTGCTCTAATCATTGATATCATTTCACCTTTACTAAATGTTTCTATGATATCCATCTGACTGCTTTTAGTAGCTGGTTTTGCACATTACGTCAGGAAGTAATATGCCTGATAACCATGCTCCACTGGTCATCAACAGCTCAGCTGTAGAGGTGGTCAGCAGCACCAAATTCCTGGGGGTGCACATCACAGACACCCTCACCTGGAATGTAAACACCACCTCACTGGTCAAAAGGGCACAGAAGCGCATGTTCTTCCTGCAGAGGATGAGGAGAGCCCACCTGCCCCCACCCATCCTCCCCACCTTCTACAGAAGCACCATAGAGAGCGTTCTGAGCAGCTGTCTCACTGTGTGGTGTGGAGGCTGCAGCGCCTCAGACTGGAAGAAGGTGAGAACAGCAGAGAGGATCATGGGGGCTCCTCTTCCCTCCATTAAAGACATTTCATCCCAGCGCTGCGTGTCCCGTAACATTATGAATGACCCCTCACCCCCCCACCATGGACTGTTCTCCCTGCTGCCCTCTGGGAAGAGACTTCAAACCATCTGATGCAGGTCCAGCAGATTCCAGAAGAGTTTCTTCCCCACTGCCATTAGACTGTAGCCTGGGTGCCATTCCGAACTTAGTCCCGCCCACAAGGTTTGAGTTCGGGGAAGTTCGGTATGGCTCTGCTCCATAGTAGCGTGAGTATTATCGCCCACTGTCAGGCGATCCAATCAAATTGTCAGGGCGGGCTTTATACTATGATGGACAGATGATCAACAGTAACGTAATCAACCACGTGACCAATGCGCGCGTGGGTGACAACAACAATGGCTGCCGCCGGAGAGTTGAGGTGAGTAGATTCTGCTATTAGGTCTGTTGTAGAAGATATTGACAGCAATTTAATTTTAAAAGAGGAACAGAGAAACGCAATCAAGGCTCATCTTCTTATTCTAGGCGTCAAACTGCACGCTTTGATTTTTGTTGACAACAACTATGCGTCGCTTAACATACGTCACGCACTCCGTTGCTCTTATTGGTTGTACGTCTGTCCAATCTAGTGCAGAGGCATTTTTTTTCCTGGTTCGTTCGAAACACGCCCCATAATCACAGCTCTATGGAGCAGTATCAGACTCATATTCTGACTAGAATTGAGTAGGACTACGTCAGGCTAATTAGACTGCTGAATGTCGTATAAAATGGGTTATAGAAAAATATAAAAAACCCTGAATGTTGGAACTGTAACTGTACAGTTATATGTTTACATCACCTTTTTCCATCACAGTGTTTTTATCACTGCTGCTGACCTTATCAAGGCTGCATTTTAAAAAATGAGAAAGTCTAGAGAGCTGTAATTAACAAAATTTATTTTTCTATACATTTGTGTGTTCAAAATAAAATCTGTCTAAGTCACATTTATCAGCCATCCCATTCCCTTTGATTCCAAGAAGGAATCCATATAAAATAAACTATTAATCCCATAAATTCTGGAAAACTGATGAATTCCGAATTAGATATCAGGTCTGCTGTCTGAATGATTGTATTTAAATGAATATAACGATGAACTAGAATCAGGACAAACTAAACTTCTGACTGGATGGATTTCTACAATCTATTCTAACGTCAATATAATCACAAACATTTCTCCTCTGTTCACTAAAACTCCATCACTGATTCTTTGACCTGATATAAAATTAAATTCTGAAACTACAAACTAAACACTTTTCCTGTTATTGTTAATATACAGTATGTTAATCTTTTGAAGCATCAAATATCAATAATATACACATATACATAATAAAATGATATAAACATATATATAAATAAATATCCATAATATTTATTATCTGAATATTGCTGCAGCATAACTGAATCAGAAATATCCTCCTTGTTTTTCCGTTTAAACAGCAAAGTTAGATCCACATCTATAAGCAGATCCTCTGCTTTTTCAAAATAAAATCGAGGGTGACCCGGATGTAGATGTAGCTACGCATGCGCAATGAGCCGCTGGTAGGGATCGGGTAGCATTAGCAGCATTAGCTTAGCTTGTGTGTGGAGTCATTGTAGAGAGGCTGATAATCTGGGAGTGTTTGCAGTGAGAATGTCTTCAGTCCAGCTTCAAGGAGAGTTTATCACCGAGCAGTTAACTCCTGCTGAAGAAACATTCACGGAGTTTAAAGGGAGTTTGGTCAATTCGGAGGAAAAGATGGACGATCAACATCTACTGCTGGATTTCACCAGGATCCCCCAGATCATCTTACACCGGATAGGTAGGAAACACCTGATAGAAACGATTCCCTGATGATGCACACTGTGGATTTTAGCCTCATCTGACTGGAAAACTGCTTAGAGGAGATCAACATGCTAAGCTAAAGCTAACTTCTGGTTGATAGTGAGTTCACGTTGTTTGTGCTTAAAAATCTGTGGTGAATTTAGTTTTAAGTTGGATGTTCAGACATTTTCTCCCGTTAAGCCTCTTGTTTATTCCTCTGGTAAACTGCGATCGGAGAAAGCCGCTCCATTATTTCTAGTGCTCTCGTATTAGAGAATTTACAGTAAAAACACGGCGAGAGAAAACGGCTACGTCATGACTTCCTGTTTTGAAAATAAAAATGTAGGCCTAGATATTTATTTTTATTGATATTTAATTATCCTATATACAAAAAAGGATGTTTAGAAACTTCATATAAAACTAAAAGGCGTATCTCATGAAACCAGAGCAGCACCTTGATCCCTTATAGATGTTGTGTCACTTCATTACTAAACCTGGAAACTCACTCTATAAAGGCTATTAATAGACTTGAAATGCAAAAATATAAAAGGTGTTACTGAAGCCAATGGAGAACTATGATCCAACACTGATTTGTTTGTTTATTCATATAAAAATGCATAAAATTAGATATTAAAGATTTAAAATGCAAAACTTAAAGGTGTAAATTTTGAAGCGAATAGAGTGCTATGATCCAACACTGATTTTGAGTCAGTTGATCTCATGTCCTTGAAACCATTAAAGCTACAGTGTGTAATAATTACAGGGATATAAAGTCAGAAATTGAATATATTATACATAACAATGTTATTTATCATCACCTATGAGCTCAGCCTTTTAACCATAATATTTGCGTTGCCTTAGAATTCCTTATTTATAATTACATAGGAGCGGGTCTCGCAGCTATGGAGGCAGACATCTTTGCGCTACGGCAGCGCAGAGCCAACAAACTAGCGATTGCGAGATCATACATTACGCTCGAAAGTAACTACGGCAAGTTGAGAGAGATGAACTGAGACGGTACTGAACAATAGATGGCAGTATTATGCCTGAGAATACTATCTGTAAAATTATCTATGTAAACAAACCTCATCACTTGAGAAGGTAGGTGATGCGGACGTCGTGGAAGACATTTTGTCCCGTAACGCTCGCCGTACTGTTGGGGGGGAGAAGCGGTGGGGGGGGAGATGTTCATGTTGCTGCGGTCTGCAGTCTGGACGTTAGATGTCGCTAAAAATTACACACTGTAGCTTTAATCTAAATTATGTTAATGTTTCTATATAATAAACTTATTTAAAATAATTTAAGATTTAAATGGAGAAATAAAAGGTGTAAGTTTAGAAGTTTAGTAGTTAAGAAGATGGAGTATAAATATCCAGCACTGATTATTGAAGTCTCCTCCAACCTGAAGGGGATGTTTTGTATTTTTGAGATCTTTAACAGTCCAGGAGTCAAGATCTTGTAGAAAAAACGTGGGTCTACAAAAGATGAAAGGCGTTAAGGCAATATGCTTCTGTAAGCTTGTTTTTCTTATTGGGTGACGACATCTAGAAGGGTTGTAATATCAGATGTGTTAATTTAATCCCATTTTTGATTTGGTGTCATGTGCGTGCTTTAAGCATTAGACTCGCAGCCAAGATGTCTGGAAAAAACAGAGAAATAAGAGACCTCTTTAAAAGAGGTCTCTTAATCAAAGTGTGATTCAGAGAAGGTGGAGAAAACAAACAGAGAAAAACTACTAGAAAACACGCTGTCACACCTGTCCGCTCTGTTGTGTCTGAAGTACCGTATTTTCACGACCATAAGGCGCACCGGACTAAAAGGCGCAGTCTCAGTTATGTGTGCCATTTCTGTATTTAACACACACATAAGGCGCACCGGACTATAGGGCGCGTTTTTTATATACAGGTACATGTCCTCTCAGGTGGATTTTCCCACTTAAAAACATATTAAAACTACTTTATTCCCACTAATCACAGCAAATAAAGCTGCAAGGTGTATTTATTACAAAGTATTATTCAAACCTGGGAGCTGGCCATGAGAGACACATCGCTGATGACACAGGGCTGTGATTACTCCTCTGATACAGTTTATTGACGCATAAATTAACTTAAAACATAGGCAGGATAATAATCTGGATGAACTGACTGCAATGATTAAGTTTTCAGGTGGACTTTCTCACTTAAAAAGATTTAGATTATTTAAATGAAAAAACACCTGCCAGCTGCCGAGGTGAACCCGGATGCGCCGCGGCCCAGAGGCTGCTGTTGAATTAAGTTTTCAGGTAGAAAAATAGAGCGGGAGCAAAACTGAGTATGATTGTGCTTTATTCATGTATTTATTACAAAGTATTAATCAAACCCCTCAAAGTCCTCATCCTCTGTTTCTGAATTAAACAGCTGCGCTAAATTCGACATGCCAGTTTCCCCTTCTTCTTCGCTGTCAGAGTCACTTTCCGTGCCGGGCGGCTCCTTGGAAATGATGCCGGCTTTTTGCGAAAGCTCGGACAACAGTCCCAGCAGAAACGTTAGTCCAAGCATCTACAATCCATCCGCAAACGGTGGCGTAACTTGCCCGGCGCTGCCTTCAACTTTTAGTGAAACTGTGCTCTCCGTCTGTCATCCATCGCTCCCACGCCGCTCGCAGCCTTACTTTGAACGGCCGGTTCACACCGATGTCGAGCGGTTGAAGTTCCTTTGTCAGACCTCCCGGAATAACAGCAAGCACAGCGTTCATTTCTTTGACCTTTTTTTTCACATCGGCTGTGAGATGGGCACGCATGGAGTCACAAATTAACAGAGATGGTGATGTGTGGAAAAAACCACCTGGTCTCCTCACATACACCTCCCTCAGCCACGCTTTCATCATCTCCTCATCCATCCAGCCTTTTTCATTCGCCTTAATAACGACTCCAGCTGGAAAAGTCTCTTTAGGCAAAGTCTTTCTTTTAAAAATCACCATAGGCGGCAGTTTCTGTCCATTTGCGTGGCAGCCAAGCACAACAGTGAACGACGCCTTTTCATACCCCGTTGTGTGTATCGCTACAGTGCTGGTCCCCTTCTTCTCCACGGTGTGATTCACCGGGATGTCGAAAGTGAGCGGCACCTCGTCCATGTTGGTGATGTGGCTTGGCTGGATGACTTTGTCAGCGATGTGTTTGCTGCAGAAGGAGTGCAAGCTCGCCAGCTTTTCGTCATAATCCGCCGGACGTCGCTGAGCAACTGTAGTCCTGGTCCGGATGGAAAAATTGCACCGTTTCATAAAACGGAAGCACCACGATGGACCTCCTTGAAAATTTTCAATTTTCATTTCTTCCACCAGCTTTACTGCTTTTAGTCGAACAGTGACCGTTGAAACGCTGGCCCCACTCGTTCTTTGCTCCGCGATCCACCACTCGAGTTTTTCCTCCAACGCGGGCCACCTCGCCTTATGTCCGCGGAAACTCAGCTGCGTCTTCTTCACCAGTCGGAGTTGGATTGTGGTGTCCAACACCCAGCCAATCCCGTTACTATACTTGCCTACAATTGCAACTTGCTGCAATACTACAGAAAAATGAAAGCATAAACTCACAGATGCGTTAGCGTTAGCTTGTATGACCGCCTCTGTGATGCTGGTTTTCCTTCAGTATGAGCGCCAAAAACGTCCCGTCACGTGACTAAGAAACTGTAACGGGATTGGCTTGAAAATGGAACGGGAAGTGCTTGAAGTGAAAATAACAAATACAATTTCAAATATATAGATTTGGTGACAATGAATTGTTTCTTAGGTTCAAAATGTTTCCTGAATATATTTTAACACAGAAAGCATAAGTACAAACATACACATTTACATTTCAGTGACATTTTTAATTTAAATCCCAGCGGCACAGATTTACTTCCATACATGTGCTCTTATAGACATCCTTGTACTTGAAAATGGTGTTCATGACAGCAACCATATCTCATGGGAAAATGTACCCCCACTACGTTGGTCCACACAGAAAAACGTAGTGGAGGTACATTAATGGCCATTTTTTTGTGGTACTGTTACATTTCTTCTGCCTATACGTTTTCTATTGTTTTACGTCCTAGTCACGTGACTTTCAAGATTCCAGCTGGGAGAAGAAAAAAAATATATATATGGCCAACATTCGCTCATTTTTTTGTGGAAAGATTAATAACTTGAGTTTGTTTTTGCATTAAAATGAGTTTTGATTACATTTCTAGTGAGAAATGTATAGTTTGTTGCCAGAATATTTACTCAGGGAATGTACATATTCACTTGCTTGTTTGTTTCTTGCAAAGATTTTTCAAGATAATGTGAAACTGTAACGTTTTGGTATAAACATGGCTGAGATTTCTCTAACTTTTAGTGGGAAAATCAATCATTTCAATCAGTTTCTGCATTTAAATGGGTTTTGATTACATTTATAGCGAGAAGTGTAGGGTTTATTTACATAATATTTACTTAGTGAACATACATAATCACCCGCTTGCTAGTCTTTGCTACGTTTTTCGGATCTCGTCAGGATTATGTGAAATTGCAACGTTTAGGCTGCTACCCATCGCCTAGCATTTAGCTGCCGCCCCGATTCAACATTGAATTCTTTGTGATTTAACTCCATCTGACGGATCAAACCCTCGCCACTGCGTGCGTTGCGTCTGAGGTTGATTTTCAGATCAATGCATTACGTCGTGGCATACGGGAGAAACTAATTAAACTAGTTAAAAAAAGGATCATGGGTTAAGATCGGATGTGTTTTATTTGGAAATCTACCGAATCCTTTGTGCATTTAACTTCCTGTTTGGTGCGATCTCATTGATGGGTTTTGACCAGATTTTGACCAAAGAGGAATAAAAAATAAAAAAAAACAATTTAAATACACAACCAGCATATCAGGAATCAGTGACAGAGAGCGACTGGGACCAGAAGTTTATTAATTTCTCCCCATTGATTTCCATTCAAAATGTTTTCGATCCCACCGGGCTCTAGGGAAGGGGCGGGCATACCGCCACCTACTGTTCATGAGTGTGTAGCAACATTGTTTTACATCTATTAAATTCTATTTTTTAATTTTGTATTCTGAAGATAAATAAATAATGCTTTCCTTAATCTATAAATATCTTTTATATTTCCTTTATTTCCCAATAATCCTTTAAGACTCCATTCTTGGCCTGTCCTTTCAACTCTTTTCAATTTCTTCCTATCAGGTTCATATGTTTTGCAGTTCAAATACATCTGCATTTTCTATCACTCCACATCCTTCACATTTATCATTATTTTTCCTCCCTATTAAGTATAAATTGTCATTTAAACAAGTATGACCTACTCTTAATCTGATCATTATAATTTCTTCCCTCCGGTTTCTCTCATTAATATTTCTATTTAATACTGACTTTTGTACTTTATATAACCTTCTTCCTTTTTTATCTTCATTCCACATTTTTTGCCATTTTTCCATTTCTTTCCTCTTAATAAATGATTTTCCTTCCCCTTTCCCTAAAGGAATTGTAATTGTTATTGCCTCCTCTAAAGCCCTTTTTGCTAAATCAATGCCACTCCTGTATAATCTAAATAAACTGTGCTGAATTTCTAATACTAAATCTTTTCTATTATTTCCTTCTCCCTGAATACTTTCTAAAACTGCGTTGGAATCCGTGCATACCACCATACCCTGCTGCTCTGACCTCCTCAACCCATTGGAAACTCAGTATAACTGCCACCATCTCTGCTGTGAAAACAGACAGTTTATCTGAAATTCTTTTAGAAATGTGTATTTTGAACTCTGTTACATATATTCCTATTCCTACACACCCTTTTAAATTCTTTGAACCATCAGAATATATTTTAAGGTAATTATATTATGAGTTTGCTTGTTGGAATCATTAACTGCTTTAAAAAATATTATTATTATTACTATGCTTTTCAAAGAATTTAAAAGGGTGTGTGGGAATAGGAATATATGTACCAGAGTTCAAAATACACATTTCTAAAAGAATTTCAGATAAACTGTCTGTTTTCACAGCAGAGATGGTGGCAGTTATACTGAGTTTCCAATGGGTTGAGGAGGTCAGAGCAGCAGCACTGTAAAAAAAAAAAAAGCTGTCGTTTTTACAGGAAAACACTGGCAGCTGTGGTTACCAGAGAATTCCTGTAAAAAATACAGCAGTACAGTAGACAAATTAACAGCTCATGTATGTAAAATGATTTACAGTGAGTGAAATCACATCTGAATTCCACTAAAAAAAATGTTACATTAACAAAAAAAAAGTGTTAATTTTGCATAATTGTGCTGTACATAAATAGCCTATTTCCTGTTTTGTTTATGACTAATAATTGCTTATTATATATTAATAAATTGTTAAATTAACAGGAAAATACTAAACAAATAATAATTTAAACTATGCATTTCAAAAGGAAATCTCTGTATTTTACACATAAAATCTACGCATAACATACTGTATATTTATGTTTTCATAATAAAGTTATATTGTAAAATTTACTTGTAAACCTGCAAAATAACCTACACCAAAACATGCAAAAATTTATCTTCAGAGAAAAAAAAAATAGGAAAGACATCGCTCTTTGGAAGATTTATTGAACAGCCAGCATCAAAAGTTAACAAGTGATGCATTTTTAGTTGACATCAACATACATGTTAAAAGTAGACATGTTTATGACACTTTAAAGTTTTTGTTGCATAAAACTAGAATTGAAATCTGTGGTGAAATCCTTCACTTCTAACTGAAGAAAAGCAAGATAGTTTTACAGGAACCTGTGGAACATTCCTGCAGGAGGATTATCTTCAAGAAAAAAGTTGGTAATAGACCCTCTACCAGAAAGCTGCATAATGCACATTTAGACCTCAAAACAGAACAAGGATACAGTGCCTTAGTTGACATAGTGCAAACTGGAAAACGACAAAATCAGTTTCATTAAAGAACTGGTAACATTTGAAATTTTGTCATTGAAAAACAAAAGTTACTTAGCGCACTTACAAAACACCAAGAAAACCCCAAACATATTGTGCTGTCATTACCATGACAAAAATTGTGTGTTTAACACTAAACTTTGGATAACCCCCCCCCCCCCAAAAAAAAAAAACAACAACAAACAAACAAAAAAAACCCAAAACAAACAAACTTTGTGCTGTCATTACCATGACAAGCATTGTGCTTTCAACAGAGTGGAAATATACAGTACCTCTTTTCATACAAACAGTCCCTGGCCTGAATATGTCCATGTTTAGGTTTCACACCACTCGTGATCGGCGAGTTCCTGTATCAAGGTAAGGACTCGGGGGTTAACGCTGAGATGGCGCTTTGAGTTTTTGTTCTCCACTTTGGTTCCTTTTTCCGGGTTTATCGAGAAGAAACACCTGCAGAACAGAAGCATATAAAACCATTTAATTGATCAGTTAACACCAGTTAACACTTTTTTGGTTCCCACAATTTATCTACTATCTCCCGAAGGAATTTCAGTGTCCCTATCTCACATCAGATATGGCACACATGCAGCCAACCTGAATTTGATTGAGGAGGATATGTGTGATGAAGGAGGAAGAGTGTGATAAAGGAGGAAGAGTGTGACAGAAGGGAGTCTGATAAAGGAGGAAAAGTGATAGAGTGTGATAAAGAAGGAAGAGTGTGATAGAAGAGAGTGTGATGAAGGAGGAAGAGTGTGATAGAAGAGAGTGTGATGAAGGAGGACGAGTGTGATAGAAGAGAGTGTGATGAAGGAGGACGAGTGTGATAGAAGAGAGTGTGATGAAGGAGGACGAGTGTGATAGAAGAGAGTGTGATGAAGGAGGACGAGTGTGATAGAAGAGAGTGTGATGAAGGAGGACGAGTGTGATAGAAGAGAGTGTGATGAAGGAGGACGAGTGTGATAGAAGAGAGTGATAAAGAAGGAAGAGTGTGATAGAAGAGAGTCTGATAAAGGAGGAAAAGTGATAGAGTGTGATAAAGAAGGAAGAGTGTGATAGAAGAGTGTGATAAAGGAGGAAGAGTGTGAGACTTATTTACTCACCTTTGAAGAAACTCAAGGGTGGAAGCCAGCTCAGATGGGTAGTGGATGTTAAAACAGTAGTAGCTCCCAAACATGAGGCACAATGCAGAGATGAAGGATGAAATGTTTGTGTTGATGAGGTTCCGGTCCAGACTCAGCATGTATCTTCTTGATGAAAAGCAGGACTGTCCTGTGAATAGATCATTTAAAAAAAGGTTGTGTTAATAAATGCTGCACTCAAGACAAATTCTATAAGCAGTGCTACAAAAAAGAAAGAAAAAAAGATGAGACTTACCACAGACAATAATGGTGGGTGTCAGAGGCACTTGCTCCAGTTGCACCTCCTCTGCCAGACATGTATCCTCCACGCAGAAGAACATGGACTCCTCCTTCTCATCAAAGTAGCTGAACAGAAGCAGGATCATCTCTTTCAGGTCATCCGAGCAGCCACTCTGCGGTCCCCGCATCCTCTGAAGTCTTGTGTAAGTCTGAAGGAACTTCTTGCTCTTGTTGACACAAACCGTGGTCATATAGTTCAGAAGCCTTTGCCATTTCAAATCCAAATTTCGTGTGAATGTCTCTTTGAGGTCAATCCCAGTCAGTTCCTTGAAATGAACTGACATGCCAAGTTCATCAAAACAAAACGGCCACTCCTTTCTAAGCCACTTGATGCTTTTTCCCTGGTTGACATGTCGGCGCTGTGTGTAAAAAGTGGACTTCACTAGACTTTTTACCTCCTCTGGATTGTCATCAGAGTGTTGGAACATCACTTTGAGTTTTTCCATCTTTAGCTGCTGGCTCTCTTCAGTTTCTTCACGGGGCAGAAATTTTACATTCCATTTGATGCACCCGTACGTATCTTGCATTGCTGCTCTTTCTTGTAATGGGATCTCATCTGTGTCGTCTGACTCTTCAGTCTGATGTTTTCTTTTTCTAATTTTGGGTGTTGAAGTGCGCCTAACATTCTCAATTCTGTTCTGCAACTGTTTGACAAGGGAATGGTAGCCTGCCCCAACAATATCCCCATCTATCACATCTTGCAGGGAACTGGGATATTTTGCAACCATTTTTTTGGCTACATCAGTGGAGTGCTTTATACCTACATGAGGGCATTTTTCCATCATGTCCGCCACGATAATCCGGACCATTTGCCTCCTCAGTTTCGAGCCACGCCTTTTCCCCCTCTCCAAAGCATGCATCACCTCTTCAGGAAATTTCCTCCATGGAATTTCAAAGTTGTCGTTCCACTGTGTGTCAAGTTCTCGGCTGCTTGCAGATGATGTACTTCCGGGTGAAACCGAGAGCGATGATAGTGATTGGGTAGGTAAGGCGTCTACAGATGAGGGTGAGCTGTTCTCAGGAGTTTGGTCTATAAAAGAGAAAAAATATATACATATTTTATGATGCAAACTGAACTATATTACACAATGTTAATGTCTGCTTTTGAATACTAAATATTTTTATGTGTTGAAACATATTGTGCAGAGTTTCAACTTACATTTCATTTTCCAAGCAGAAAGAAGCTTTCTAGCTTGAACAGGTCTTAATGCTGTCATCAAATCAGCCTCTGTTACGAAGCGTAAATCATCATACATCTGAACTCCGATGGCCTGCAAGTGCTCCACCAGGATGTTTTTGTTTACTGCTGGAAGTTCTGGTAGGACCTCCATGATTGCGACATCTAGGAAGGTTTGCTCTGAGTCACTCATATTTGTCATGAAGAAATGGCACCTTCAAACAGAATGTATGATACCAAAGGATAGAAATCGGGCAAGTCATTAATGTTAACACAGTGCACAGAATACAGGTGGTATTCTGAGAGGAAGATGCCTTTGTGGATATCCATCAGCACATACACAGATGTGTCATTTTGAATCAAGATAAGTAGAAGTTCACCAAACTCCATGTACTCATCATGACTGTACACAAGAAACTGTCCTTTTTTATATGCAGTGCCTTTGTACTGAATTTCTGTTGCAACCGTGGTATCCCTTTCTGAAAAAGCCCATCCCTTGACTGCATGTTTTATAGCGTCACTGTAGAGGTTGGGATAAAACACACAGCTGTCCTTCACTTGCAGGAGTTTACTGTATTCTCGCCCAGCTAAAAGATATGCCTGATACATCTGATGACGCTCTGACAAAGTTTGACAAAGGTTTTTGAAGTTTTTCGAGTTTCTTGCACATCTTTTAAAATAACTGTGTTTACTTTCAAACCTAAGCGTCCACAATCTCATCAATGGGCCAAATTTCAACAACAGTGCTGAGTAATGGCGCAAAAAGTGGTGCTTTGGTTTTAGTTGATTTTCAGGGAACAACATCTTTCTCAACTCCAAATATTCTTGGATCAAGATGTCAAGATATGCTATCTGGGACAAGGATATTTTTTGAGCACAAACAATATCAACAATGTCTTTTAGGTGAAGAGCCAACTGCCACACTTCATCCTCATGGTTTTGCACTTTGTCACCAATCAAAACTGGTAGCAACCTCAAAAGGTTCCAGTTTTGAATGGCTTGCCCTGATAACTTGGCTCCATCAGGGTTGACAGCACATGGTTTTGTGAGTGCTTCAGATCCTTTATACCGAAACTGTTTGATGCGCCTGTTTAAGAGTGAGTATGTGAACCATTTTTTCTTTTTAATGAGGTTCTTCGGGTACAGTGCTAGATCATATGACAAGACTCCTTCAAAGAGGTCATGGCCTAGACAAGGTGGGAGACCAGGCTGAGATACATGAAAAGACTCAAGGGTATTAAAAATAGAGTTTACCTTTATTCCTCGAACACTTTGGATGCTATCAGCCTGGAGATCAGCAACAGCCGCGTCATATGCCTCTGTGGTGCGTGGAGGACCACAGGCATTCGGATCAGCCTCAAACTTACTTCTTGTGACTTCACAGTACCTGCAAAAATATTGAGAGCAGCTGAAGTTCTCTGTAAACCCACCTATGAAATGAGAACCCAAGTTGTCCCCAGCAATGCAGTAAAGGCCTCCTTTGACTGTTTCTCCATCTACGTTTATTCCATCTGTCTCCAAGGATTTCAGATCTGCCAACAACTCTGAGAAAACTTTGGCCATTCCAAAACTCTTAAGGTCACTCTCATGACACAGCAAGACTAAAAACATATTATCAGTATTTGAACGCAGATGAATGGGAAAATTTGCCAATGAAAGATATACAGCAAGAACTTTGTGTGTCTTTTTTGCAGAACCCAGGGGATTCACAACTTCAAAGGAATCTTGGTACAAAATCAGTTTAAGGCTTTCAGGGTTTTCCTTAAAAAACTGATGACATTTGAAAGTCTGTCCATCATATAGATCCATAAAAACCTCTTCATCAGGATCTCCAAACTCTTGTGACCGTGTATCAGAGATGGGGACTCGAGTTTGTGACTCGTACTCGAGTCGCACTTAAGTCGCATATTTAATGACTTCAGACTCGACTTAGACTTGCATTTAAAGGACTTCAGACTCGACTGAGACTCGTGATTTCCGACTTGTGAACAATATTTTATTCCAGTGTAAAAACACTTATTCAAGTGTTTTTTGTTTTACTAACTTGACTGATCGCCGCTCGCCTTACTCGCACACAGAAGAAAACTCAAAAACCCAAACCGTGAAGCACTCAAGTTCAAGTGTTTTATTTATACAAAAAGCCACAGCAAAAGTGGCATAATAAAACAGTCCTTTTCTTCTCCTGATAAAACCTAAAATTCAAGAGTTTTCCTTAAAAATCAGAGGCTGGAAGTTGGGCTCCGCTTGTTCTGCTGCTTCTGGTGCGCGAGTGATCAGCCTGCAGCACTCACTGGCTGATCCACAGACTCTGCGGCGCTCCAGCACTGTTCCACTCCCTGGCGTGCCAAACCCCTTTCCAGACCGATCCAGCTAAAAAGAGAAGCAAGGAGAACGCCAGCATCCACGCGCCAAAACCCTGTCGGAAGATATATTCCTGTTTATGCTTTAAGCGAGGGGGAGCGCTGCTTACAGGCGAGGTTCCTCCTCTGCCCTAATACTCCTTACTGCGCCATCAGTGCGCACGGATCCCGCCTGCATCTTCCCCAGCAGCGCGTCCGTCTCTGTCACCTGCAGATTCCGTTCTCTTTCTCCTTTCCTTCAGACTCCTTTTATGTCGGCTTTAATCAGCCCTTGCTCACACCTGAGCGCAGCATTACGCAGCGCAATTAATGCACTCCGCCTCCTCAGACAACTACTTCAGTCCAGTGCGCATGGATTGTCACAAGGGAAAAACAAACCAAAACAACCCAACATGCAGGAAAAATTCAAAAGTCTAAAATAAAGGAAAACAATCATATACCGTATTTTCACGACCATAAGGCGCACCGTACTAAAAGGCGCACTCTCAGTTATGTGTCCCATTTCTGTATTTAACACACACATAAGGCGCACCGGACTATAGGGCGCGTTTTTTATATACAGGTACAAGTCCTCTACTACCTTTAAATACCTCTACTGCGTATTTAAAAATACAGCGGGGGCAAAACTGAGTATGACTGTGCTTTATTCATGTATTTATTACAAAGTATTAATCAAACCTGGCAGCTGGCCGTGAGACAGAGACATCGCAGATGACACAGCGCTGTGGTCACTCCTAAATTAACTTAAAATCCTGAAACCTGCTGACGGAATATGTTCGCTTTTATTGCCGGTATCCTGGTGCCTGCAGCTAAAATTATTTAGATGAAAAACACCTGCCAGCAGCCGCGGTGAACCCCAGGCTGCCCAGCCTAGAGGCTGCTGATGAAGAGATTTCTGCTGTCAGCGCACCGCTGGTATGTGGGGGTCTGAGCGCCTCCGACAGAAATAGATAATCTGGATGAACTGACTGCAATTATTAAGTTTTCAGGTGGACTTTCTCACTTAAAAACATATTAAAACTACTTTATTCCCACTGATCACAGCAAATATAGCTGCAAGATTTAGATTATTTAGATGAAAAACACCTGCCAGCAGCCGCGGTGAACGAAAGGATTTCTCCTGTCGGCGCACCGCTGGTATGTGGGGGTCTGAGCGCCTCCGACAGAAATAGATAATCTGGATGAACTGACTGCAATTATTAAGTTTTCAGGTGGACTTTCTCACTTAAAAACATATTAAAACTACTTTATTCCCACTGATCACAGCAAATATAGCTGCAAGATTTAGATTATTTAAAAACACCTGCCAGCCACCGCGATGAAGAGGAGGAGACGCGCCGGGGATGCTGTTGAATTAAGTTTTCAGGGAGAAAAATACAGCGGGAGCAAAACTGAGTATGATTGTGCTTTATTCATGTATTTATTACAAAGTATTAATCAAACCCATCAAAGTCATCATCCTCTGTTTCTGAATAAAACAGCTGCGCTAAATCAGACATGCCAGTTTCCCCTTCTTCGCTGTCAGTCACTTTCCGTGCAGCGCAGCTCCTCAGAAATAATGCCGGCTTTTGCGAAAGCTTGAACAACAGAGCCAGCAGACACTTTAGTCCAAGCATCTACAATCCATCCGCTAACGGTGGCGTAATCTGCCCGGCGCTGCCTTCTTATCCTGAAACTGTGGTCTCCGTCGGTCATCCATCGCTCCCACGCCCCTCGCAGCCTTACTTCGAACGGCTGCTTCACACCGATGTCGAGCGGTTGAAGCTCCTTTGTCAGACCCCCGGGATAACGGCGAGCACAGCGTTCATTTGATTCACCTTTTTTTCACATCGGCTGTGAGATGGGCACGCAGCGATGGTGATGCGTGGAAAAAACCACCTAGTCTTCTCACATACACCTGCCTCAGCCATGCATCCATCCAGCCTTTTCCATTTGCGTTAATATCATATGTCATCAGAGCGCTGTCTGTCTCGCTGGCAGCTCCCAGATCAGCTTCTCTGATTGGTTGATGCGGCGCGTCCAGCAGCAAAACTTCAATTTTTCCATCTCGAGCAGCAGAAGCGCGGCGCTTCAGATGCTTAAACGCTCCCGACGTGCTGCACCAAAATGCGCTGCGGGACCTTTTGCTGCACCTATATGCGCGTCAACCATTGACTTTGCATGTAAACACGCTGCTTCTGCTGCACCTGCTGGGTCCGGTTCACACCGATGTCGAGCAGCGTTAATTTGTTTCCCCATGTTTTTCACATCAGCTGTGAGATGGGCACGCATGGAGTTACATATTAACAGCGATGGTGAGGGGTGGAAAAAAAACACCTGGTCTCCTTACATTCAGCCACTCTTTCATCATCTCCTCAATGAGGTGGTCTCAAAAGTCGCAGTTACAACACACATAGGGCGCACCGCACCATAGGGCGCACCGCACATTTTGGGAAAAAAAAAAGACGTTTAAGTGCGCCTTATAGTCGTGAAAATACGGTAAAAAAGAAACATCAAAACATGCAAAGCTCAAGAAGAAAATACAAAGAAAAACAAATCATATCTTCCTCTCCAAACATGCAAAGCATAAAACTAACATTAAAATGAAAGAAAACCATAAATCATATTTTTCCCTGTGCAACACACTGACGTCACTGATGCGACATCACGTGGACGGCAGGATTGTGATTGTTTTTTTTTCCACAGTCCTCATTTTCAATAAAAGAACAGACATTTACTGCTAAAACTAGAAAAAGTTGTAACCACAAATGTCAGGAAATACTGTAAGAAAATGTTAAATTTATCTGGAAAAAATTTTTGTGTGTGCTTTTTTTAATTGTATTTTTCATTTAGCAGTTCAAGATAATGATAATTCCATAGATATAATAGCGACCTTTAAGCTATACCGTCTCCGTGATAGAGATGAAAACACAAGGAGAAACAAGCAAGCACAAAAATTATTGCACTTTTTAAAATTAATCAAGTGATTAGAATTTTTTGTGCGATTAATTGATTATTGCGACTTGAGACTTGACTTGGACTTGAGCTCTCAAGACTTGAGACTTGACTTGGACTTGAGCTCTCAAGACTTGAGACTTGACTTGGACTTGCAAAAAATGACTTGTGAACATGTCTGCCGTGTATTCTTCCATAAATTTGACTGTAAAACGTTCCTCAAAGTTTCTGCCACTGGTATGTAGTAAGCAGATTTTTGTGTCATGTTTCCATCCATTCCCAACGTCACTTTTTGTGGTTCTGTGTATTTCAACATTTTTGCAAATGTCTGATTTCTTGAGTAAGTTGTTCTTAATTGTCCCTGATGACAAGCATAGAACAAATCTGAATCTTTAATGCAGTCACAGATTTTAGTGACTGCTTCGTCTGATAGGTTCATATCCTTTTTCAACAAAGTACTTACTTTACTTATTGTATAGGCCCGACCTAACTCGTGCACATTTTGAATTTCCTCAACAATAGTCTGTATAGTAGAGGCAGGGATAAGCAGCTGTCCTTGCAGTTTAAGGTAAAAGAGACACAAGTTTTTAAGATAAGACTGACCAGCGTCCTCTGGCAAATCAGTGGCTGGACTAGCTGTTTGCATAGCTTCATGGAAGTTTTCTGAATCTTCTGTACTGCCAGTGACATTTGAGGGCTGGGGGCAAGTTTCTCTGTACATGTCATCAATACTATCTGGGGAGCATGCTTTATGTTTTCTACACATGTGAGAAGTAAACGATGACTTTTTGGTGAACACATGCTTGCAACCACGGACTGGACATGACACAGACCTGCCCTCTCCGATGTGATCACTTAAGTGAGACATGAGTTCTTTCACTGTGTGAAAATGGCGGGCACATAACGAAACTGCACATTTTAAATCGGCAACAACAGCTTTTGCAGCAGCCTGCGGTGCAGGGACATTGTGCAGACGATAAAAATGGCCCTTGAAAGCTGAGTAAGTCGTAAAAGTTTGACTACAGTTAGCACCAACACATTTAAATAAACAACGAGGCTCATTTCTATGCACTCTGCAGTGTAGTACATAACCCCTCAACGTGTCCAATTTCTTCTTGCAGAAGACACAGGTGATCATTTTATGATTCTGAGTGTTTGTGGTGCTGAAAAGCACAGGCTAAGTTATCACAAAATAATCTGGACTAAAATATCAACTACTAGCATATACCTTGTGTTTATCTGTAGAGATTTTCGCTTGCTCAAAAAAGGAAGAAAGAAAAAGAAGGACGTTTGAATCTTACCGTGTAAACTCTTGATTTTCTGGTTGAAATGAACAGCCAAAGATCCTCAAAATATATGTTTAATCGTAAAATATTCCTCTTTAAACGGCCAAAATGATCCAAAGTTTGCTTCGCTCCTGTAGTCTCTGCTCCGAAGACCGCGTAGCTCTGGCCAGCTGGTTAACGAGGCCAACAGCTTCACCTGCTATCCAATCAGGGATGAGCATTTCGAACTTCAAAATGGTCTCTGCTGCGTCCAAAAATAAAGCTAAAAAAGAGGAATCCTCCTGCCCAAAGACCGTCGACCGCCCAAATATCCCGCCAGAACCCGCTTAAATCAACTGACAAGGTTGAACTGTTTGATCAGGTGTCGGTGCGTTCAGGGAGTGTCGGCTTTCTGCAATAACTGAATTTTTTCAGAACTTAAACTAAAATCTTTAATGTCAGATTTACAAATATTTTTTTCAGAGGACATTTTTATTACATCTGTGGCAAACATAATTTTTCCTTAAGAAGAAAGTATATACATCATAATATTCTGGACTATAAGACACTTTTTTCATAGTTTGGCTGGTCCTACAACTTATTACTCTGCTGCAACTTATACCTCAAAATATACTTCAACCTGAATTTAAACATTAATTCATAAGGCCTGACATGAACCAAGAAATAAAGATGATCATCTCCAAACACAGAAGGTGCTGTAGGTTTTGATAACTAAATGCTGCTCTGAGAGGAAAATCCAAAAATGGATGTCCACAAGGATAGTTCTTTTTGGGCATCTGGCTACACTGCCTGTGCAGTGCAATAAATCCTCAAAAACATGTTTATACTTCTTATTTACAAAGTTTATAATTATTTATAGGCATTAATTTTGTGAAATAAATTTTCAAATAAATATAACGTACTTCAGAACTATATCCTGGAAAATATGGGAAGGTGGAATTACATGAAATACCAAGCAAGCATGAGCTCAGTCATTAAAATCATTAAAAATACAACTTATTACAAAAGTCTTTTAAAACATGTGAATTAGTTTGAAAAATATTTGTGTAAATGTAACTGGTCATTATAGAGCTCTATGTAATAATGGCATGAAACAACATTTTTACAACATTTGCATGTAAAATTAACAAAATTGTTTTGACATGAGTATTACACTATTTCTTTGTTTAAATTATCAACATTTTTAGCTTTAACAAATAAATTTGATTATTATCACACAAAGTTGCTGTAAATATCACAAAAATCTTCTGTTTAATAGTTTACAAAGGTTCACTGTGATTTAAACAAAAAATATGTGTTTTGGGGTTTACAAACCTATTCTGTCGGTATTTACATAGCTTTTATGTAAATTTCACGGTCTTTTTTTACAGTGAGGGTATGGTGGTATGCACGGATTCCAACGCAGTTTTAGAAAGTATTCAGGGAGAAGGAAATAATAGGAAAGATTTAGTATTAGAACTTCAGCACAGTTTATTTAGATTATACAGGAGTGGCATTAATATTTGGTTTTGTTGGGTTCCAGCACATGAAGGGGTAAAAGGAAAGGAAAAGGCAGACAAATTAGCAAAAAGGGCCTTAGAGGAGGCAATAACAATTACAATTCCTTTAGGGAAAGTGGAAGGAAAATCATTTATTAAGAGGAAAGAAATTGAAAAATGGCAAAAAAATGTGGAATGAAGATAAAAAAAGGAAGAAGGTTATATAAAGTACAAAAGTCAGTATTAAATAGAAATATTAATGAGAGAAACCGAAGGGAAGAAATGATCAGATTATCAGTAGGTCATACTTATTTAAATGACATTTTATACTTAATAGTGAGGAAAAATAATGATAAATGTGAAGGATGTGGAGAGATAGAAAATGCAGATGTATTAATGAACTGCAAAACATATGAACCTGAAAGGAAGAAATTGAAAAGAGTTGAAAGGACAGGCCAAGAATGGAGTTTTAAAGGATTATTGGGAAATAAAGGAAATATAATAGATATTTATAGATTAAGGAAAGCATTATTTATTTATCTTCAGAATACAAAATTAAAAAATAGAATTTGATAGATGTAAAACAATGTTGCTACACACTCATGAACAGTAGGTGGCGGTATGCACGCCCCTTCCCTAGAGCCCGGTGGGATCGAAAACATTTTGAATGGAAATCAGTGGGGAGAAATTAATAAACCTTTGGTCCCAGTCGCTCTCTGTCACTGATTCCTGATATGCTGGTTGTGTATTTAAATTTATTTATTTTTTTTTTTAGTTCCTCTTTGGATAAAATCTGGTCAAAACCCATCAATGAGATCTCACCAAACAGGAAGTTAAATGCACAAAGGATCCGGTAGATTTCCAAATAAAACACATCCGATCTTAGCCCATTATCCTTTTTTTAACTAGTTTAATTAGTTTCTCCCGTATGCCACCACATAATGTGTTGATCTGAAAATCAACCTCAGACGCAACGCACGCAGTGGCGAGGGTTTGATCCGTCAGATGGAGTTAAATCACAATGAATTCAATGTTGAATCGGGGCGGCAGCTAAATGCTAGGCGATGGGTAGCAGCCAAAACGTTGCAATTTCACATAATCCTGACGAGATCCGAAAAACCGTAGCAAAAACTAGCAAGCGGGTGATTATGTATGTTCACTAAGTAAATATTATGTAAATAAACCCTACACTTCTCGCTATAAATGTAATCAAAACCCATTTAAATGCAGAAACTGATTGAAATGATTGATTTTCCCACTAAAAGTTAGAGAAATCTCAGCCATGTTTATACCAAAATGTTACAGTTTCACATTATCTTGAAAAATCTTTGCAAGAAACGAACAAGCAAGTGAATATGTACATTCCCTGAGTAAATATTCTGGCAACAAACTATACATTTATCACTAGAAATGTAATCAAAACTCATTTTAATGCAAAAACAAACTCAAGTCATTAATCTTTCCACAAAAAAATGAGCGAATGTCGGACATATATATTTTTTTTTTCTTCTCCCAGCTGGAATCTTGAAAGTCAAGTGACTAGGACGTAAAACAATAGAAAGCGTATAGGCAGAAGAAATTTAACAGTACCACAAAAAAATGGCCATTAATGTACCTCCACTACGTTTTGCAGTGTGGACCAACGTAGTGGGGGTAAATTTTCCCATGAGAGCGTTTAGGCAGAAGAAATGTAACAGTACCACAAAAAAATGGCCATTAATGTACCTCCACTACGTTTTGCAGTGTGGACCAACGTAGTGGGGGTACATTTTCCCATGAGACTGGGTTGATGACAGACATTCTGTGCTTTTTTAACTACCGTATTTTCACGACTATAAGGCGCACCTAAACGTCTTTTTTTTCCCCTCAAAATGTGGGGTGCGCCCTATGGTGCGGTGCGCCCTATCTGCGGACGTTGTTGAGACCACCATGAGTATGTGAGAACGTTAAAGGGAGAAGTGTGGGCGTGGCTTGTGTATAAAAGAACAGGTATGTGCTTTATGCAGAACATTGTTGTCTTAACAACCCTGGAAATGGCAAAGAGACACGCCTATGAAGCCCAGTTTAAACTGCAGGCTATCAGCTACGCAGAGGAACATGGAAATCGAGCAGCTGCGAGAGATTTCAATATAAATGAATTGATGGTTCGCAAGTGGTGGAAGCTGGAAAACGAACTCCGACTGGTGAAGAAGACGCAGCTGAGTTTCCGCGGACATAAGGCGAGGTGGCCCAGAGATTCCACGAGGATCTAACTTATGAGGAGCACCTGAGTGTCGATCATTTTTAGGAACTAAATAGAAATATTTCAAACTCATTATTTACACAGCAGCATTTTGATCAGGTGGGATTGTGTTGGGTTTTAACCCAGAAAAATGTGAGTTTAAAAGATTATAAGGAAATGATCAACACAGAGACAGGGTTTTGTGACGTCAGCGTCTGCAGGGTGGAGAGAAGCTGCTGGCTCGGAAAACCATCACCTTCTCACACTGATCCCTTCATAGCAAAGCCTTTTATTAACAGTTTACAACATCAAACAGGCGGGCCTAAAACAGAAGACCCAGTAATGATTGTCTGGGAGGATGCAGGTAACAAGATAGTTTGAATTGACCAACTGGCTGGATGGAAGTCACACAACCGTGTGATTCTGACTGGAGATCATAAAAGTTTATGACCCTTCTGGTTGACAAAGCATAGAAATGTAGCATCCTCTTTCTTTCAATGTTTCATATGTCCACACAATAATTTTATAATTATCACTAACATTTCCCTTGTCTTATACATAAAAACATCAGCATATAGCACTTCTAAAAAGATTTTCACTACATACATCATGAATGCTTTGCAGATAGGGAATTCAGTAATCAAAGTTTAATATGCAAAACACAACAATATTAAAAGGAAAATTCAAGCAAAAAGGTAAAAAAGAATGTAAAAACTTTCAAAATAATCTGTCCCTTGAGTAGGCAAAAACTCTCCAATAGAGAAAAATTCCTGCTCGACCCCTCCCAAGGCGATCATTATCCCTGTAAAAGATTACACAGCTTCATCATCATCATTATCTTAATCAGCATCTCGGCGGAGTTGAGCATAAGTGATAGCTGAATATTGGATTAGAGTGGTTCCTATCATTTTCTGAATCATTGATTGCAGGCATGGTATTAAGCAACAAATAAAAAGGAAAAATATGATTAACAATCCTATAAATGGTAAAGCTATCTTCATCAGTTCTTCCAATGAAACACCCATTAACTAGGACTCTAAAGGACTGGGTTAGGTTGTTTCCTTCACCAGCGTTGAGACGAGTGGTCCTAAAAAAAGCAAAACCCCTTTGAAGCTGGACTTCACCACAGATCCCTCACCTTAGTTATGGGGTTCCTGTGAAGGTAATTGGGCTTCTTGCTGTGGAAAGTTTTTAATCAGTTTACAACGACTCTGGTGGATCCAAGTGTCTCTCTCCTGGATTTTCCGAACAGTTTTGTCGCTGAAAAGCTTCAGCATCCACTTAGTTAGCGGGTCAATGTCATCTTGTTCTTTTTCTACCCATGGCTGTCCTTCCCATATAGGTAGAACAAAAGGTCTCCCATTCACTATCTCAAAAGGGGTCAAACCATCAGATGTTGGAATGATTCTCATGAGTAATTTTACCAAGTGCAAACACTCTGGCCATGGCTTTCCTGTTTCTGCCATGAATTTTCTCAATCTCACTGGGTTCTGTCTGGCTGGAGGTAAACCTTGACAGGCAGTCTGCATCTCTGCATCTGTCCATGGCCTATACACAAGAATAGTGGGTCTATGATCTAGGGGGTCATTATCTTGGGGTCCCGTGCGTTGACCATAATGAGGGTTGGCCACCTCTAACATTGGAAAAACACATGTCCCACCCCCAGGATCTTGGTCCTGTTCTTGTTTTTTTTCAATTCAGCCAATCTTGGATAAATAGGGGCAGATGGGCCTTTTTTACAAGCCTCTATTTGATAATCATTATTGTAATACTTTGAATTAAGCTTCACATCCCTTTTTGATTTTCTTAATTCATGCTCACAAGAGTCAGAGGCACTGAGTTCCATACCACCCGTAGAGGACGATATGGACAGGGGGCTTGCTCCTGCTCTTTCAATATCATTATACGATGGTCGGGCCACTGGAGGAGGAACAGTGGCATGTCTGTGTTCATATTTACCGTGATGGGGTTTATGTCCACCTTCCTGCGCAGCTGATGCCACTGCTTTAACCCCATCACCCCCTTGAATTTGATTAGGATCAGGATATTGAGGAAGCATACGGGATACAACAGTTTCTTCATCAGCTTTAACTTTTACAGCAGCAATTGTAGCTTTCTTTCTATCCTTCTTCTGTTGTATTTGGCTTTCCCTATTTTTTGCTTGCATAATCCACTTCTTTAACTCTTCTAATTATTTTCTGTATTTAGCTTGTTCTCTTTGTGATTTATACACCAACTTCATCTCCACCTTCTGCTGGATCTTTGTCAGCGGCTCAACTCTCAACTTTCCATCCCAGTCCTCCTTCTCAATCCACTTTCTGGCAAACTCTGGGTCACCACCACAACACGCCACCATCCATCTAACATCACCTGGCATTTCCTTCTTACTACTACCTTGTCCCATTTTTAAAGAATTTAGTCCAGTACAAACACCTAGGGTATTCTACGCACTAGATGTTTATTCAGCAGGACAGCATCCAAACACTGTTGTGGTAATTTCTGCTTTCTCCTTTTCAGGTGAGAGATTCTTGCCTCTGCATCCACAAGAGTTATACTGTATTAATTCCTGCTGTTTTAGTATGAAACAACAGAACACAGCGGTTCGATTGTTTCCTCACACACTTTCACACAGTCACACACAACTATTCTAAGGCCTAATATTTTTTTTTTTTTTACAACACAGAGTCCCAGACTCTTCATAGAATACCCAGATCCCGGACAGTCCTGGACAATTGGATCTTGACTCCCGGAGTTTCAGCACCAAAAATGTTGGGGTATAATCCAGAAAAATGTGAGTTTAAAAGATTAAAAGGAAATGATCAACACAGAGACAGGGTTTTGTGACGTCAGCGTCTGCAGGGTGGAGGGAAGATGCTGGCTCGGAAAACCATCACCTTCTCACACTGATCCCTTCATAGCAAAGCCTTTTATTAACATTTTACAACATCAAACTGGTGGGCCTAAAACAGAAGACCCAGTAATGATTGTCAGGTAACAAGATAGTGTGAATTGACCAACTGGCTGGATGGAAGTCACACAACCGTGTGATTCTTACTGGAGGTCATAAAAGTTTATGACCCTTCTGGTTGATTCACAGCATAGAAATGTAGCATCCTCTTTCTTTCAATGTTTCATATGTCCACACAATAATTTATAATTATCACTCTAACAGATTGTTTCCCAGTTTTTTCTTAACTCTATTCAACAAGCAGTCTAATCAATAGAACTCATCACTTACACTCACCGGCCACTTTATTAGGTACCCCATGCTAGTAATGGGTTGGACCCCCTTTTGCCTTCAGAACTGCCTCAATTCTTCGTGGCATAGATGCAACAAGGTGCTGGAAGCATTTCTCAGGGAGTTTGGTCCATATTGACATGATGGCATCACACAGTTGCCGCAGATTTGTCGGCTGAAAATCCATAATGCGAATCTCCCGTTCCACCACATCCCAAAGATGCTCTATTGGATTGAGATCTGGTGACTGTGGAGGCCATTTGAGTACAGTGAACTCATTGTCATGTTCAAGAAACCAGTCTGAGATGATTCCAGCTTTATGACATGGTGCATTATCCTGCTGAAAGTAGCCATCAGAAGTTGGGTACATTGTGGTCATAAAGGGATGGACATGGTCAGCAACAATACTCAGGTAGGCTGTGGTGTTGCAACGATTCTCAATTGGTACCAAGGGGCCCAAAGAGTGCCAAGAAAATATTCCCCACACCATGACACCACCACCACCACCAGCCTGAACCGTTGATACAAGGCAGGATGGATCCATGCTTTCATGTTGTAGACGCCAAATTCTGACCCTACCATCCGAATGTTGCAGCAGAAATCGAGACTCATCAGACCAGGCAACTTTTTTCCAATCTTCTATTGTCCAATTTCGATGAGCTTGTGCAAATTGTAGCCTCAGTTTCCTGTTCTTAGCTGAAAGGAGGGGCACCCGGTGTGGTCTTCTGCTGCTGTAGCCCATCTGCCTCAAATTTCGACGTACTGTGCGTTCAGAGATGCTCTTCTGCCCACCTTGGTTGTAACAGGTGGTTATTTGAGTCACTGTTGCCCTTCTATCAGCTCGAACCAGTCTGGCCATTCTCCTCTGAACTCTGGCATCAACAAGGCATTTCCGCCCACAGAACTGCCGCTCATTGGATGTTTTTTATTTTTCGGACCATTCTCTGTAAACCCTAGAGATGGTTGTGCGTGAAAATCCCAGTAGATCAGCAGTTTCTGAAATACTCAGACCAGCCCTTCTGGTACCAACAATCATGCCATGTTCAAAGTCACTCAAATCACCTTTCTTCCCCATACTGATGCTCGGTTTGAACTGCAGGAGATTGTCTTGACCATGTCTACATGCCTAAATGCACTGAGTTGCCGCCATGTGATTGGCTGCTTAGAAATGAAGTGTTAACGAGCAGTTGGACAGGTGTACCTAATAAAGTGGCCAGTGAGTGTATATCAGATGGATCCTGGTTAATTAGAGCTTTATATGTGATATGGAGCATTTTAAATTCTTAACAGAAAGTTAATGAAGAGAAGCTAGAATAGGAGGGATATGGTGTCTGTTTTTAATTTTCATCAGGACTCTGACTGCAGCATTTTGGATCAGCTAAAGACTTTTGGCTACAGTTTGTGGACTTCCTGACTAGGGGTGGAATGGTTCACAAAATCAACGGTTTGGTTCCGTTCACAGTTTCGTGGTCACGGTTTTCGGTTCGGTATATGTTTATTGTTGCACCGAAAAAAATGTTTTTAATAAAAATTATAAAAATGTATGATTTTTTTTAAATGAAATTAATGAAAAAACAAAAAATAAAATAATGAATTGTAATTATTTTTAATGATCCGCGGAAACCATGGATCATTTCCGCATGTTTTGCTGCTTTGAATGTAATCATCTCGCGCATGCCCTCAACGATCTCCAAGGAACTCGGAGCGGAGCGGACGGGAGCCACAGTGGAGGCTGTAGGCTTTGGTTAGTGCAGCCGGTCTGGAGCACAGCGGGGCTTAGCGCTGGCGGAGTATGTGGGATTTTGGGGTTAGCATGACATGTTGGTCATGTTGCTGTTAGCATAAACAAAACGTGTTGTACAATGCTTCCACACTGTTGCACTTTTATCCACAACTTTCTTTCCGCCGTCATTGTAGGTCACTCTAAATGCAAAGTGGTCCCATACAGCAGACCTATAAAGTGCTGCTGGCGCGTCGTCCAACTCCTGTTCTTTCCCACTCGTCATACCCACACAATTCTCCACAACAACTGATTTTTTTCTGCTACACCCGGCTACGCTGCTTCGCTTCTTCTTCTTGCTTACTACTGGTGGATGGTTTTGGTCGCAGTACCGCCACCTTCTGCTCTGGAGTGTAAATGCTTCGCCTATGAGAAAAAGGAGCAGCACATGAACCGAACGAAACACACGCGAATCCAACCGAGACAGTCGAACCGAACGGTTCGGACGGTTTTCAAAAAGAATTACAATAGTCCATCATTGAAGTAACAATTGCATGGACTAGTTTCTCAGCATCACCCCTGGACAGGATATTTCTCTGAAGATAAAAGAAGGAAATTCTAGAAACCTCTATGATATGGGATTAAAATGGCAGCTCCTGCTAAACTTCTGACACATTGAGCTGGGGTATGTCTCTTCCAGACAGAGGTGTACAGGAAGCACTGCTGAGTTTAGGGTGCCTCATTACTTCCTCATTTGCCAGACAGTCACTGTGGTGTTGGATGTAAATGCTTTACTTTCCTTAATAATTGTTTGTGGGGAAATAAATTTAGGCCAGAATAAACTTCATATCTCCAGTCTGCTTGATAGGATCCACTTTCTCCTCAACCTCAAGGAGAGAGTTTGGTGCTTTTATGTGAGGTGTCCTTTATTTAACCACCAATAGAACGCCTTTTTGCTGTGTTTGTCTTTCCAGACCGCCTGCAGGATTATGTTCAAAAAGAGGAGGATTTCTCTGACCAGCAGCTCTGTGGACAGGAGAGGAAATTCAGTTTGGACCAAGAGGAGTCGGAACATCCGCAGATAAAAGAAGAGCATCAAAAGCCAGAACATCCCTGGATAAAAGAGGAAACCATGGAGCTCCCCATAAGTGAGCAGAAAGAACAGCTTGTTAAAGATACAAGAGAGAAACCTTTCCCATGTTTGACATGTGGAGAAAACTTTCTTAAAAAAGAGCATTTAATGGTTCACATGAGAACTCACACAGATCAGAAGTTTTTTTGTCTCTCCTGTGGAAAATTTTTCACAAAGAAATCTAGACTTGATAAACATATGATGATTCACAAAGTTGAGAAGCCTTTTGAATGTCTGTCCTGTGGAAAAAGTTTCACTAACAAATCTAATCTTGATAAACACATCAGAATTCACACTGGTGAGAAGCCTTTTTCGTGTACCATTTGTAACAATAAATTTACTCAAAAGAGTCATTTGACTACTCACATGGCAATTCACATAGGTGAGAAGCCTTTTGAATGTCCGTCCTGTGGAAAAAACTTCACTTACAAATCTAATCTTGATAAACACATCAGAATTCACACTGGTGAGAAGCCTTTTTCGTGTACCATTTGTAACAATAAATTTACTCAAAAGAGTCATTTGACTACTCACATGATAATTCACATAGGTGAGAAGCGTTTTGAATGTCCGTCCTGTGGAAAAAGCTTCACTCAGAAAGCTCATCTTGATACACATATCAGAATTCACACTGGTGAGAAGCCTTTTGAATGTCTGTCCTGTGGAAAACGCTTCACTAACAAATCTGATCTTGATAAACACATGAGAATTCACACTGGTGAGAAGCCTTTTTCCTGTACCATTTGTAACAATAAATTTACTCAAAAGGGTAATTTGACTTCTCACATGAGAATTCACACTGGTGAGAAGCCTTTTTCCTGTACCATTTGTAACAATAAATTTACTCAAAAGGGTAATTTGACTTGTCACATGAGAATTCATACTCGTGTGAAGCCTTTTGAATAAGTCACAGCAGTTAGATGCCACAGGAATGAACAGTAGAGGTGTTTACCATGTTTGGCTGGTGATATATGTCCATCTAGAAATTCCTTCACCTCATTAGGTGAGAAACTCCAAGTCTTTTTTTTTTAGGCAAGTTTTGAGATTAATTAACAGCTCTGTTTACATAGAAACTAGAATAGATAAGGTGTTATATAGTAAATCAGGTAAATACTCAGGTCCCGGGTGAATATTTGGAAGTGAACATTTGAAAGTTAATTATTTTGGACCTGAGTAAATTAGATTTAAATGGCCACTACATGTTTAAATTTATGATTTCTTATTTTTTCTGTAATGAGGGGAATAAACATAATAAAGTGCAACAACAACATATTAGTTACAGATGAAGCAAGTTTGCTGTCCATAGAACAAGCAATTGATAAGTTTAAATTGTAAATAAAAAAATCAAGGCAGACCCATACTGAGCAACTTTGGCATGGTGTTGCACATCTTTTTCTGAATGAATTTATTAAGAAATAAAACTTAATTTTTTACTCTAAGAAACTTTTAGTTGAAAAGATAAGCTACGGCTGGATATATTCCAAAAAGACTTTTTTTTTTTTTTTTAGGGGAAAATATCCTCAGATGAAAAATTTTAAAAGCAAAAATAGGACAGTTTTAAAGTGCTTTGCTCTTTTTTTTGCTGATGTTTTTGGGGATTTTTTAAGAGATCAGTACAAAGTAGAGTTTAGTAATTTTAGTGTCTTGTTGGCTTTCATTAGCAATCAAATCGCCCTGCTACGTTGGTTTTTGAAACCAGGCCCCCACCAAAACTCCAAAAAGTTTTTTGGGACAGTGTTAGAGCTTGGTAATGGATATTGATGAAGTAGATTTATCTATAGAGGAGTCTAGATGAAGATTTGGGAATATGAAGTGTGTGTCAGGGTTTAGAGTTAGTCAGCTACAAGCAATTAATGTTGCCAAAATGCTCCAGCCACCTTGAAAGGGGGTCTGGGATTTTGGGTGTGAGGGGGCCTGGTAAAAAGGAGACGTTGTTGTGCTACTCCGCCAGCGGCTGTTGTTAGCCGGTGAAAACCTCCACGTACTCGTTGAAAAGAACGTTTGCGAACATTTATTTAGTTCCACGGGCTGTTCCGTTCAGGGTGATCCAAGGTTTTTAATTCACGGTAGAAAACAAACCTTAGTCGGCTGTTTAAAGCCTTTTAAACTTATAAAAAAAAAGGCTACAGCTACGGTACAAAAATGTTGCCCCCGGGGCTATTCTTTCTTCCGGGCCCCGACCCCGGGAAAAACAAAAACTGCCGAAAAACCCGTGAGGACGAACGCGGGGCCTATTAAAAAAGGGCAGAAAAAAAAAAATAATATACTAAAACAAGTCTAATAAAACCTTTCTTTATACTTTATTATAAAATATCGAATAAAACAGCAAAAAATAATTGTCCTTTTACTGAAATCAGGCTCTCGGCTGAATAAAACTGAACATATAAAACAATAAAAGTAAATATGAGCCTCTTACAAATAAAAAAATATTCAGTCCCTTTGGCTCCTATTCCGGCCCCTAATTTCTCTTCTAAATAGAGACATTACAAAATTCACACACAAGGAGCCAACTAAACCCAAAAATTCAAGTCAATAGAAAATGTCTCTTATTTGGGGAAATTTTTGCCCGGCGCCCGAGGTTTTCCAGGGACATGGCGCCCGTAAGGGGGGGACGGTCTTTTCCCCCGCCTATGGAGTTCTTGGAGAACAGCCTTAGTGTGGTCTTCTAGGATAGTGTCTTCGTTTTCCTGACCGAACTCGACGAACCAGCCCAGCCTTGTCAGGGAAACCCCTCGATGTCCCGCCCCGGACCCCGGAATTCCGGGGGGGGGAATCATCAACGATAAAGGGCAACTCCCTTCTCGGTTGCGAGACCCAAACCCGTCCCCTTCTGTGCTTTGGCGAGGTAGTATTCTCTTGCCATCGTTTCCAGAAAATGTCTGCCATTACTGGACCCTTTTTCCACCTTTACGGGAGTAGAGTCGTCCTTTCCGAAGAAGGGGTGGAGGAAGTGAAAGGGTTGTCTTGAGGAGCAAGAGTGGTTGGGGGTTAACGCTTCCAGGTCCGACGGGTCGTTCGAACTTGGTTTTAGGTCGATGTTTATAATGGCTTTGCCCCCACAGGAGGGGGTGCGGGCCCTTTTTCGTCCAGGGGCTGGAGCTTTAAGTGGGCTGAGGTTTCCTGATGGACCGGATCACCCTTCCCCAAAACCCCCCCGTGATGAGAACCGGTAGGGGGATTGGGAAAAACCATTTGGGCTCCCCGCTGAGTAGGCTGCTTTCAATTTGGAGCTATTCCCCTGATCAATAGCTCTCCTTTAATCCTTCCCCGCACCAACGAAAATTGGACCGTTGTCCGAGCGTAGGTCTTCACCTGGCCCCCTCCTTTCTGGAAGGCCGGAAAACATGGATGAAAGAGTCTTGTCCAAAATGATGCCCCCTCGATTTTGTGGACGACGGTGGTAAACAGGTGAAAATAACACCCCACCCCTTTCACAACACTTCGGCCCCCCCTTAACCCCGAATGCCGAAGTAGTCAACCCCGGTGTTTTGGTGAAAGGGGGTTCATCCCCGGGGCACTCTGTCCGGGGCAAGTCCCCCATTGCTTTTGCCCTGCCCCCGGTGCCATGCGAGCGTCGACAAGTGACACATTAGAGAGGACTTTATATGGCTGTAAGCGCCAGGGATCCAGTATTAGTTCGCCCCTTCGGATAGACAGGTTGCGCCCGCTATGACCCACCCCCTCAAAGAATATCCCCGAGAAAAAGTTCTGTTACAGGAGAGTCCTTGGTGGTGGGGAGGATTTTCATGGCCTTTTGGCATCGCCGATCTGCTGGCCTTCCTCCTACCCTGAGGCTCCACCTGAGCAAGGTTTGGGGTCTGCAGATGTGATGCTCAAACCCCTTAAAACCTCTCCCTTCTGAAGACGGATATTTTTCGTCACAGTTTTTTTTTTTGCCGCTGACAGAAGCGAACGATTCCATCTCACTTCTTTCACATTTTCCCCCCGAAAATTGGTTTTGGTAGATTTGCCTGAAGGTTTCATCTCCCTCTGAACTTGAGTTTGGGGCGAGTGTGGCACTCAACTCCTTTTTTTTGGGGGCACGAATTTGCCCGCTTTTTTTTTCAGCTTTAGATCCAAATTTTACCGCTTTCTAGCGTCCCAAGTTTGGGGGTACCCGGGTGTGAAATGTGTCCAGTTTTTTTTTGGCTATTTTAGGTGACCCCCGCCCTTTTTTACTTTGGGTCCTCAATATTAGATCCCCAGAGTTTAGGGGTTTTGTGGCCATTCTCCTTCAGGTTTTTGGTAAGGGGAAATCCGGCCCCTGTATCCATGTCCTGCAAGCAGGAAAGACTCCTGCTTAGTCCTCTAGATGCAAAGTCAGGGATTCTGCGCGTATTAAAATTTTCGCCCTTGCCTTTCTTCCGCGCTCCAGGATGGCTCAAATCTTTGGCGCGAAGGTACGAAACCCGTAGTTCTGTTTCTAATGTTTTGAGCACTGGGTGCGTCAGACCAAAAACACAGAATCCTGTGATGAAGCTCTATCTTTTGATCTCAAGGAAGGTTATAGTGCGCTGGGGGGCCCTGCAAGCTCCATGCGCGGGATGGTGAGGGGCTTTTACGGCGCCCTCTGGCTTTGCCATAACGAAGGGGAACATGCAGCCTGTCGTTTTTCTTCAGTAGCAGATAGCTCACTGTTCCCAAAGCCCTCCTGGCTAGCATTGCGAAAGATGCAGTGACTGAATGTAGCATCGCCAAAAACCCTAGGTTGAAAAATTTTAGCCACTCCGAAATCCTCCAGCAGGGGAAGGTCCTCCATCCAAATGTCCCCCTGTTGAGCAAAAGGGGTTTAGGGGGTGCTGTAACCCACCCCCCCCCCCCCCCCCCCGCTTGGGCGACAGAGCTCTTGGAGGTCCCTTTTTTTGCTTCAAGACCCCCCTGGAGCTGGTGCCCCGTGGATCTGATCGGCCAAAAACGGAAGAAGGGGTCCCTTTTGGTGGGTGGTCTTGCTTGAAAAACAATTTGAAAATTTAAGCTGTCGCCTCTCCATTTCACCAACGGACTCCAAGGCTCGCCGACGGGAGCTTATCGGGGGGAGATTCAGGTCCTTGCTCCTCGGCTCTTTCCCCCACCCCGGGAAAAGCAGACGCACACGGGGGATTGTAATCCCCTTTGGAGCCCAATCCTTTCCCAAGGGGGCCGGATTTCCCCCTACTCGTTACAAGGGAAATGCTTTCTTCTTAAAAAGCGAATGATTTTAGGAGTCGTCGACGTAGAAGTTGCGCAGCCCCGGTGTTGACCCGCGGAGCTGTCTGTTTCTGGGGGTTTGTGCACACTTCTGCCGAGCGAAAGTGGCACAACTCGGCGAGGAGGTTGCGCCGAATATGTGCCCCCTCATTTTTTTCCCTGCGAAGGTCCTGGTCAATGTCACCTGGGGCCCCCAAGGAAAAAAGAAAGGGGGTCAGCATCCCGTCCGGAACCCTGATTTTGGGGGAAAATGGGCCCCCACGTCCGCGGGCAGCTCCTCCCCTTTCCTGAATCTTGTGTGACCCAATTAGAGAAACTTGTGGATAAGGTCCTGCAGCGTGGGTTTGTTCAAAGTTGGTTCCTTGGTCGATGCCCACGTCGAACACCCACGGATCTTTTTTCTTCCTGGCGTGATAAACGCCATGAGGGGCAGGTACCCAAATCTTACCATCACTGCGGGGCGAGGGCCTCTTTAGGGAAACCCGACAGCACAGTCCTTTTTCAATCCAATTTTCCCCCGAATGCAGAGTAATCTGCTGGAAAATGAGGGTTCTTTTTGAACTTCTTCTTTAAGGTGAGAGCACCTGTTCAGCAACCTTTCTGTTGTTCGGCATTCTGAGGTGCGTTTCCCCAGTGGCAAACCCCATGCTGTAGTGCCCTCTGTAAGTTAGGACTGAGAAACCATCTCCAGAAACTGGATTCCCCCCTAACATCGCCAGTCTCTCATCTTGGCATTGGGAAGTGTTCCTAAACTGCTGACTCCACAGTCATCCCGGGTGCCCCTGTTGTGGGGGGGGAGGTGACCCGTATAGTCCGGGTTTTAGTTTCCCCGCCCCTTTTTCTCGGAGGGGCCCGTTAACGATCCAGCCCGTCGTGTTTTCACCCCTTGGCCCATCTTCCACGTGGGTATCCTGCCATGGTCCATAGCCTTTGGGGAATCCGTTTCCGATGAGGAGGCCCTTCTGCGTGGATCTTTGGAATCTTTACTTGCTGAGGAGGCCATTATTCACCTCCTCTTGGAGTGGGAAAGTTTGTTATGGCGGGTCCCTTCTGGGGGTGACTTGGGGGAGTCCAGTATTCATCATTATCCATGCAGTGATTTCCCAAACCGGGCACCACCCGGCTGGGGGATCTGCTCACCTCCCCCTAGTTTTCAGCAGGATATGGCCTTTCTGCCGGTGATGTTCAGCGGGGCCTAGTCTTTCAGTGCAGAAGGTAAAGTTGTACCTGGGTAGGAAGCATAAGTAGCAATAAAAATTGTTACCTTTCTTGGCCTTTAAGTGGATGGGACGATTGGTAGAATGCCATTCGTATTGCCGGCCCCAGGATCTGCAGGTTAGTTTCTGCCTGATAATCCCCTGACTATGAAATGACCTCTTCTGTAGCCTCAACCTTGAGATGGGGTTTTTTAGTTGCATCATGAGATGATCTTTTTGGCTTTACTTCACAGTGTTTTTGTGATCTTTTTCTTTCTATGCAGAACTGTTGGGTGAAAGAGCTTGATATTTGACAGCACCTTTATTGCGGCCTTGCCATTGTCCCGTTTCAGACAACAAAACATAGTCCATGCTTTTCCCAGAAAGTCTATTTTTCAATGTGAAGGGACCCTTTTCTTCTCTTACAGTTCTCCCTGGGTGTGCTGTTTCCTTGGCAGAAGGGGCAGGGGGTTTGGTTGAAAGCGCTGAAGAGCTCCCCTTAGCCCGGGTTTAGTCTCTGCTAGGTTTGTAATCCTGAAAATGCGTATTTTAAAGCTTTTTCGAACCCAACCTTCTAATAGACCTCTCATCCTTGGGGAGCCCTTTTCTTGGGGCCCCATTTCCTCAGTGATGTGGCCAAAAAAAAAAGGGTGGGAGGGGTTTTTTTGGCTTGCAGGTTAAAAAAAAAGTTACAAGGTCGTGAACTTGGGCTCTGCACGTTCTTTTTCTAGAAGAGGTGGCTTTGCTCCTCCATCTTTTCTTTGCTTTTTTGGAAGTTGGCAGCAATAGCTCGCATGTTGGACACCTGTCGGCTCTTCCATTACTCCAATCATCCTTGTTGAGGCATCCTGGGGAAGAGGCCAAAAGAGTGAAGCCCCTTTTTCATCTCCGGTTTATGGCCGGCCAGTTCAGTGCCTTTCAATGTAAGCCCTAGAAAAACCTTTTTATCCATTTCCCTAATGCTCCTTTTTAAAATTCTTCGCTTTGCCCGGTAACCAGTGTTGGTTCCATGTGGAGCAACTTCTTTTGCTCTCTGGGCTGTCCATCTGTTTTACTGCTCAAGTACAGCCGATCTTTGCATTATCGTCTTTCCTCCATCCATGTTGAAGGCTCTGTAAAATACCTGTACTCCCCGAGGGTCCCTCGGGGGAAAATTAGGAAAATTATTTTGAGGAGGTGTGTAGTGAGGTTCTGTTGTTTCACTAGAAAGTCCGATGGCTTTTTTGTCGGTTCTCGTTTTCGGAGTCTCTGTTCTCTTTTTAATGACGAGAGGGTCGGTAGGTGATTTGTAGGGGGTCTGTTTTAAAACCGCAGCAGGAAGAGTAGGCTGTGTTTCTTTAAATTTGAGGTTCATTCCATCTTCCCGGCTCACTCTAGAGAAGTTCGCAGACCCTTAGCTCATTGTATCGAATTGGCATTTGAGGCAGCTAAAGCGTTGGATTTGTAGCTTTCTCTTCTGCCCCTTTTAGTTTGCCTCTTGTTCATCTAAAAGTCTTTTTTTGTTTTAAAGCGAGCTGGGCTTGTAGCTCGGGTCTCTCTAATTTGCTTTCGTCGAGCTGATGATGCTGATGCGGAAATCTGGAAAGGGATTGAGGTGGTGTTTTTAACTTTTATTTATCTTTACAGAGTGACAGATGCACTGTCTTCAGGGCAACTTTTTCGTTGGCTCTTTAAACCTCAGCAACGCTGTTGCAATTCACTTCAGTCTCGTCTTAAGGTGAAGTTGTTTTTAAAAAATGTCTGCCTTGGGTGGGAAAACCTCCATCCCGATCAGCCTTTAACCGATAACCCCATGTCTCACTCAAAGAGCTAACTGAGTGTTTAGCTCACAAAATTCTCCCAGAAATTGTTGAATTCAGCCATGAGTTTTTGAAAACTGACAAATTGCTGTCATCTCCTCATCCCTTAGCTGAATAAAAATTGTATTTTGCTTGTCGCTGGCTTAGCTTGTTTCTTTTATTTTGGAGCCCGAAAATTTTTTTCTTTAGGGCCCCTTTCCTGTCATATTAAATGTCTGGTTCAGTAAAAATTTCCCGCGTGTTTGTTTTTTTTGTTTGGCTCATTTTTAAAATTGATGTGGTAATAAAAACAGTCAGAAAGCCCTTGCTGGCCTAATAATGGCCACAATACAGAAAAATCGACTGATCCTTCACAGCTTCACAGTAAATCACAAAAGCCAAGCTGTAGTAGCGCTAGCTTTAGCGCCGTCTACAGTTAGCAGTTTTTAGACAGGAAACCGGCAGCCTTACCACAGCTGTAACGGCCCTTTCGTCCGCTAGTTTATTTTGTTTCTCACAAATGGTTTTCTTTCTTCCAGTAGTCCGTTTTTGGTCCGTTTTAGAACCTTTTGAAGCTTGTTTTTTGTAAATAATGTGAGGGCGAAGGTAAAGGAGACGTTTTGATGTACTGCGCCGTAGCGGTGTTGTTAGCCGTGAATAAATCCACAGTATCCGTTGTAAAGAAGTTAGCGAACATTTTTTAGTTCCACAGGGCTGTTCCGTTACAGGGGTGATCCAAGGTTTAAATTTACGGTAAAAACAATCCTTGTCGGTGTAAAGCCTTAATAAAATTTTAAAAAGGCTACAGTCGGTACAAAAAATGTTAGCCTCCCTGGCTATTCTTTACTTCCCGGGGCACTGACCGGGAAAAAAACAAACGCTGCCGAAAAAACCTGTGAGGACAGAACGCAGGCCTATTAAAAAAGGCAGAAAAAACAATAATATACTAATACAAGTCTAAATAAAACCTTTCCTTATACTTATATTATAATATATCGAATAAAACAGCAAAAAATAATTGTACCTTTTACTGAAATCAGGCTCTCGGCTGAATAAAACTGAACATATAAACACAATAAAAGTAAATATGAGCCTCTTACAAATAAAAATATCATTCAGTCCACTTTGGCTCCTATAATGGGGTTAAACTACGGGACATCAAAGAACTCAGTTTAGAGGCTGGAGTCTGTAGTTCAGGTAAATTGAAGTCCTAAAATGATGAAACATGTTTGTTTAAAAAGATAAACAGGATTGATGATGTTGATGTTATTTTTACAGATCAGTTTGAACCTGCTTTAACTTGGTAAAAAGCCTTTGTCTTAATAATTTATTGAAGAAATCTGACTCTCCTCTAGAAGTGTAAAGTTTCTGCTTTTTAAAGATTTTGTGAAAGTATAATTTTCCTTTGAACTAATTCTAATAGTTTTGTTCTTGATTCTGTAGATGTTCTATTTACCTGCTATGACTGAAAGTAACTATCACCTATTTTATACAACTGATTTTATGGATTATATTCTGCTGTGGATGTTTTTAATTATTGTCATTGCTTCTAAATTGATGAACGAGCAGCAATAAAAAACCTCATGGATTGTAAAAATGTGTTTCTTTATATGGTTTCATATAAATTAGAAACAATCTTTTTCCTTGTTTTCTCTGATATTTTCAGACAAACTAAGCTGTAAAATAAATAGTTTAATGGCATTCACCTTCTATGGCTATGTTCACAATGCAGCCTGAAAGGAACTGTTAGGGTTTATTATTTAGACATCATGTGCACTGTTAATTTGTTTGTCAGATTAGACAGAGCAGAAGGCCTTCCTTCACATTGTGGATATCACGGTGTGTACGGAGGTCATCTAATCAAGACAGCCTTTGTGTCTCTAAGAGTACAAAGGATATGGGCACATCTTGGAGCCGGTCTGATAGGAGAGCTGCTGTATCTGTAACCCTGAGACAGAGAGGCAACCTGCATGGAGTTCAAGACATGGATGGCGTGTCAGTTTCTGATACGGACAGCTAAGCATCCACATGATGCGACACAGACTCAGAAGGTATAAGAAGCAGGTGATGACGTTGTTCGGGGCTCAAACTTTGCCGGACGCTTGCGGACGTGATTTTTGAGACCACAGCTGTGCATAGCTCTAAGTATTTTTCTCTGTCCTGTAACGACCTGATCTAGAATAAACTCTGTTACTTTTTTACTCCTGTTTTTATAGTCCTTTTTTATATGGTTTTAACGAGTTTGAGTTAAGAGTAGTTAAAATTTAAACTTGCTCCCAGGAAAAAAAACCGTGTGAGGGGGCCCCCGGGGCATTACACCCTTTACTTTGAAGGGGTCAAATCCTTCTCCCCTTTAAAAAATTTTGGTGTTTCGCCCGTGCCCTGGAAGCAGGCCCAAACAAAAGCCACCCGAGGAAAAGCTCCACAGCCTGCGGCCGAAAAAAAACTGAAAAAGGTGAGGAGATTCCTTAAAAAAAAAAAATTTTCTCCAGTTTTTTATTTTTAAAACACTTTGGCGTGTTGTGTTTTTTCGAAGTGAGTGAAGCTTTTTATGAAAAAGAGGACAGAAAAAATTGCTCAGAGTGATTTTAGTTTTTTTTTTTTGGGGTTTTTGTTTTTTTTGTATTTTTTGGTTTTTTAATTTTTTTTTTTCATTGCGAAGTGTAAACACATAAAAAAAAAAAAAAAGAAAAAAAAAAAAAAAAAAGGAGAGAGAGAAAAGAAAAAAAAGTCGTGGGGTTTCTGCTGTGGGGTAAGGGGTTAAAAGTCCGACTGAAGGCGAACTGCGAAAAAGGTCTTCAAAAACAAACTATTCACTGGGGATAAGTTGGTTGGGGGCCCCCAACGGTTTTTTGCATGCAAAAAGGGGAAAGGGTTGGATTTTTTTTGGTTCCCTTGAGCCCGGGAAAGATGACTTTGAAAACAGACCCCACAGACAAAAAACCCAAAAAGTCCCCTTAGCGGCAGGGGTTTGCCGTATCCCCCCCCAATAAGGACATTTAGAAAAACCGAAAAAACTGGAAATAACCCGAGCGGATAAAGGTTTGAATGACCTTTGAGGTATTTTTTCTTTTCCCTTCTCTTCTCTTAAAAAAGGAAAAAGAGAGGGATGATAAAAGGGGATATTCCCCCATAAAAACTAGAGAAAAAACGGGATGCCGGATTAGGTAACTTGTTTGTTTTAAATCCTCAAATTTTGGGGAAAGTGAATGGGGGAAAAATATCTAAATTTTTTTTTTTTCTTAAATTTCCTTTTTTTTTTTCCTTTTCACTGAGGAGCTTTTTTTGACGGACACATTTTCCTTGACGGACAAGTTGTTGAGGGAAACGGTTTCCCCTTAGCGAAGAGGGCTCATAAAGGGTTGTGGGGAAAAAGGGTTTTTAAAGCCCAGGGGAAAACTCAGAAAGGACGCAAAAAGTCTGATCTTATAATGGGGTGAGGAAAGGTTTTGAAGATGGTTGCATGTGGATAAAAATTTTGAACCCAAAGAAACCCCTCGTTAAAAGCGATTGGGGATAAAGGGGGGATGTATGATCTGGCGAGTTATCCTTTGAAGGATGCAAAAAACCAATTAAAAAATTTTGATGAAGGGGTTTTGAAAAAAATGAGAAAAGATGGGTGTTTGGGGAATTAGAGGGGGCCCCTCCAAACATTTTCACAACTTTGGTTTTTTTTTGGTAACTAAAAATTTTTTGGGTACAAGTGTAAAAAAAGGGTGGTGCTGGTGTGTTCGGAGAAAACAAACACCGGGAAGGAAGAAAAAAAAACCCTTTTGGATTTGATTAGAAAAACCCAAGTTAAAATTTTGTAACTTTTTTTCTGAAAAAGGCCCCCTGAACAGGAAAACAGGGGGGAGCAAAAGGGGGCCAGGGAGGTGAGCAGGCACTGGGGACACTCGAGGGTAAAAAAAATTTCTTTAAAGTACATTTTAATATTGCAGAAACGAGCCTATTTTTTGGCCCCCAGCCCACCCAAAGGTGTCAGAGAAATGTTTCGTAAGGTGGGGGAGGGCAATGATTCCATCAAACCCTGTGTGAGATGCTGTTTTTGGAGGTGCTTGAGGTATTTTTTGGAAAAAATTTCCAGCGGGCAGTGATATTTATTTTGATTGAGGGCGGGAAATTTTCCTTTACGTTGATACGGGGGCCCAGATACAGCACCTGAATCTTACTTTGCCCCCTCCCAAAAAAATTACACAGGAAAGGTTTTTTCAGGAGAAAAACAAAAAAACCCATTTTTTTTCGGGAACCCCTTAGGGGTTGTTTCCTATTTAAAAAATTCAAACATGTTTTTTGGGGACTTTTTAAAATTTAAAAAACCCTTTGGGTTTTGAAAAATTTTTTTGGTGTCTAACGTGAGCAAAAAAAATTTTTTAGGTTTCCATAAATGGGGAAACATATAGTTTAAACAAGGACCCAAAAAAGGGAGGTGAAAAGCCCCGGTCCCAGAGGCCCTTAAGAGGGCCCAAATTTAAAAAGATTATGATTTTTGTTTAAATTGGGAAAAAATCCTTAAGAAGTTTAAATCTAAATTGATACTGTTGGATTAAAAAAAACTTTTTTTGGGGCCAATGTCTGTCTTTTGTCCTAAATGTGGAATGCATGTGAGGTAGAAATGTGTTGGTGAAGTTGGAATGATTAAAATATTTTTTGTTTTGTAAAATTTAAACTTTTTTGCATTTTTACAGGATTGAGAAGGGGGCTCGGGGAACAAAACAGAAGGGTAATCGTATAAAAAACATGTTGCTGGGGGCCCCAAAACCCTTGGGAAAGGGGCCCTTTGGACAAGCCAGAGCGGTTGCTGTTTTGTAAGGGGGGGAGGTAAATTTTTGGGTGTGGAGTGCAGGGGAGATATTTGTAGTTTAATTTGTTTATACAGTAGATTAGAAAAAAAATTTAAAAATTTTTAAGTAATTTTTCCGAAAAAAGCAGAATGGGTTTTTTTTAAACTTTTTTGGGGAAAACAAAAATTTCTCAACGGGGGATTACAGGGATTTTAATTTTAAAGGGGGGTTTCATTTTCAATCATTAGAATTCCCTTAGAGATTGATTGTTTCACTTTTTCTTCTTAGGATTTTATTGTGATTGATTGGGGAAAGGGAAAAAATCACACTTCGAGCGGGAAACGGGGAACCGCAAAGGGCCCAAAAAGATCCCCGCGGGAAAGCCCCAGCGGGATTAGCGGGTAAAACTTTTAAAACAAGGCTGGGGGATTTTAAGAAAAAATTTTCCGTGTAAACACCCGGGGTTTTTTTCACCCTTAGTTTTTATCCTTTTTTTATTTTTATCTGTGTAAAAATTCCCTTTTGGGAAAAATGTAAGAAAAAAACTTTTTTAAATTTGCATCTCTAATCATTACAAAATATTTTAAATGTTCATCTGGGCCTTCCCTTTTTTTCCCGACTTGTTAAATTCTGCTAACTTTCCCAAATTTTCTGTGAATGAAGGGGATTAACTATTGCCCAAAATTTGATGTATTTTTTGTTTGCTTTTTCCTGGTAACAAACCCAGAGGGGTAATTTATTTTTTCCCTGCTTGTAGGGAGTGACAGTGGGGCTGTCGGGAGAGGATGATTATTCAGGGCCTTTTTTTAAGGGGAGGATCGGGAGATCGTTTTTTTTAAAACATTTTCCCTTTTTTTTCTTTTTCAGGCTGTGTTCGTAGCAACCCTTTAAAATTTTAAAAAATTTTTTTTTCCAGGACAGGCTGAAAAAAGTCTCACCCTTCCCCCCTTTTTGTGTTTTTGGTTTAAGTGTGCTTTAAACCCCTTTTTTCCCCCAAAACACCCCAAAAAGTTCTGGCATGTAAAATTTGGAAAAAACTTGGCTGAGAGGGGACTGGCAAGAGAGGGGGGGGGTTTCAGATATTTGAAAATTTTTATAGGAGGATTTAAAATGGGGTTTGATGATTTGGATGACTTGGTTAGTAATGGACTGGAAGGGAAAAACCATGGATAGGACATTAGGGGAGGGTGTGAAAACGCAGCATCCCAAAAGAGACGGGGTTGTAGGATTGTGGCTGAAAAGTTTTTTCCGGTAAAGGCCTTCTGATGAGCTTGGGGTTGTTTTAATTCCTCTTGGTTCTGATATGACCTTGAGGTAGAGATGATGTGGTGGTTTGAAATCACAAAACCTTTTGTTGGGGTGGAAAATTAAGAGCATTTCATGCTGACAGAAAATTTAAAAAATGAAAAAGTTTGAACCCAAAAATTTTTTTGGAAAAGTCGGGGGGAAACCCAGGGGGGGGTTTTTGTTGTCTTACATGTTTGTCGTTGTTTTGGTTGCGTTTGTTTTTTTTTTTTTTCTGTTTGTTTACTAAATCTAGCCTTTTTGAAAAAAAAAAAAAAAAAAAAAGACGTTTGGGACGCATGTAAAATTTTTTGAATAGTTTTTTTTACACTTAAAGGATGGAAAGTTTCAAAATTTAAAAAAGGATCTTTTTTTGTTTGGAGAAAAACTTGGACACTTTCTTTTTTGGTCACAGGAAAGGTTTTAAACCCACAAGGGGGACAGAGACTAAATTTGCTCCTAAAAATACAGAAGGGAAGGGGGGGTGTGCAGCCCGCCTTTAGATGCGAACATTAAGGAAATGGCTGGATGGGCCCCCTGCTTTGGATGAGAAAAAAGGGCCACCGGCAGTGGTGGGTGATGGAAGGGGGCATGGGATCATGGACAAGAAGGATGAAAAAAAAAAAAAAAGTGAACTGACCCCACCCGATTTTTTTTATTCACAAAGAAAAATTATGGGGGATTATTTTAAAACCCGTTTAGTAATCAGATCTTTGAATATGAATAAAATTTTTTCTTTACGGGGGGTCAACAGGGGAGTGTAATATCTTTTGGGAAAAAAGGGGGCAAATTTGTTTGGGGATTTTTTTTTACTATTATTGCTTTTTTTATTTTTTTTTTAAAAAGAAATATCAGAAACGATGGCAACAAATAAATATAAATTGTAGGAGTAACTTTACCCCACAGATTTTAAATTTTTTGCTAAAATTTTTTTTATATCATCAGGGGGGGGGGGGTGTTTAAAAATTTTTTCATAGAGGATTAAAAAAAAGGATTTAGAGGGTTTTTTTACTAAGTGATAAAATTGACTGGGGTTTTTTTATAAAAAGTTTGGTCCCCGTTTTTTAATTGGGATAAAATTTTTTAAAGGGGGGAAAAAGTTGAAAATTTAACTTTTTTTGGGGTGGTAAAGTTTCTCAAAAAAAATGCAATTTAGGGGAAATTATAACATTTTAAGAGCAAATTTTTTAAAGCAAATTTTTGGTTTCTTTCAATTTTAAGCAATTTGGATGAAGGAAAATTTAAAAAAAAGTGTTAATGAGATTATGGAATTTAAAATCAGGCCCCGGGGCTAAAAATTCACCATTTATTTTATTTTTTATTTTATTTTTTTGTTTTTATTAAAATTTTTTTTGTTTTTTTTTGTTTTGTTTTTTTTTCTGCGAGCAGAGTTATAAATAGATTTGAGGGCTTTATACAATTTGGGGGGTTTGGGGAACCATACTTTTATGCATGAAGCAATAAGAAAAACCTGACTTTCTTCAAATAGAGCGCAATTTAAAACTTTTGAGGGGGTGACACTTTAGTGTTTAGTTTTTTGAGATAAAAAAACCCTAAAAAAGAAGAAAATTATTTTTTCCCGCAAAATTTTTTGGATTTGGGGCAGGGGGGCCCGTTTTGACAAATATTGGGGCTGGTTCTGGGGATGTTTTGGAAAAAAATTTTTTTTGTTTTTTTTTTATTTTGTTTTTGTTTTTTTTTTGTTTTTTTTTTCTCATCGGAGCCCTGCTTTTTTGGGGTTTTTTTTAAATGGGAACCCCTTTGCTGGACACTTTTTCATTGAAGGGGGGGGTGCAGTTTGAATTTTAAAAAAATTTTGGAATGTTTTACTGCTGAGTTTTGGGAACGCAAACAGCGAGGTTTTAGAGTACAATCCTGTGCTCTGAGCAAAATGAACAATTTATTTTGACTTTCCTCTTTTAAGGGGGGAAACCTTTGAGCACCCGTTTCCCTTTTTACCCCTAAAGTGATACTGTGATGGGCACAGGTAAAAAGGGTTATTTCCCTTTAGGGGGGGGTGGGGAAACCCTGGCCCCAAGACTCTTTTTGGGTTCAAAGGGTGCTGTGGGAAATGAGGGAAAATGATGGACTTGTCCGCACATGAAATTTTTGCATGTTGGAGAGGATCACTGCTCCAAAAAACACTTTTTCTTCCCAAAAAAGTAGCGGGTGGCTCCCGACCAGTTTCCCCCGGATGATCCAATCACATAGAAACAAAAACACATCATGTCAGTTAAAAAACCCCCCCAACCCCCACGGTTAACGACTGGAAGAAAAACCCAAAGGGTCCACATGGGAATGAGGGTTTTTTTTCATGCATAAAAATTCAAGGAAAACAAGGGTTTGGTGGGGGAAATTTTTAATAGGGGGAAAACTGCGCCCAAGCTGGGTTTTTTCCTTTTTAGATTTAAAAAACTTTTAATAAATTTTTGGGGGGGGTTTTTAGCAGTAAATAAAATGCAGTTACAAGTTTGACCCAAAAAAAAACTTAATATGCTATGATGTAGAAATGGTTTTAAAATTCATTTAAATTTTAAACCAATGAAAAGAGTGTTTCCAAATTGGGGTAAAAAGGGTTTTAAAAGTTTTCTAAAAAAATTTTCAGGTTCCCGGGGGTTTGGGTTTTATTAGTTGCAGTGATTTTGAGGGTTTTATGAGGGTTTTTTGGGGGTTTCTTTTTATTCCCTTTTTATTTTTTTTTTTTTTTGAATTTGCCCCTGAAATAATTGCTGAAAAAACACAGAATCCCGGAAAATTAATTTAAATGTTTGGTTTAATTTGGGGGATTTTAAGGGTTAAAGGGAAAGTAATTGTGGTTTGAAATATTGGGGTGATGCACTTAAAATTTTGAGTGGAAAAAAGTTTTTCCCATTAAAAGGGCATGCTTATCCCGAATTTTTTTAAAAAACTGACTGCCTCTCTGTGTGTCAAAGGATCCGGAAAGGATTGATGAACTGGATGAGAACAGCCCATGAGAAACCCACACATGGTTTAGCATCTATCGGCCCCTGGAATGCCCTGGAGCCAAAGTGGCTGTTGGGAAGGGGGCCCTACGGACTCTGATTGATTAATTTGATTGATGGGGTGAAAAGGGGACACCCGAAAAAAAATCCCAAACTCAAGTGTATTTTATTTGTTTTTAACTGGACCAGGATAAAGCTTGAAATTTTAAACCCAATTGGTGTATATGTTTTGATTTTTTTTGATTTGGGGTTTTTATGAAAATAAAGGAGAAATTTTTTCTCCCGACCCCCCAAGATTTTAGTTTTTTTGCCACTTTTTTCTTTGATGTAGGAAAACTCCCGAAACCCTTTCAGGTTCTTTTTTAAATAGTTTGGTTTAAAGGTAATTTTTCAGATTCCAAAAAAGGGGTTTTTTGCTCAGATTGGCCGAGAGTGGGGTTTCCCCGGGGTCACCCCCGGGTTTTTTTTTTCCTTTTAGAAAAGGGGGGTTTTTGGTGGAAAAACGGGCCCCCCTGTTTCCCGTGATGTCCCCCTCTTTTTTACTGAATGATTGGTAAAGTTGGATAGATGGTTTGTCCATGAGGGGGCGGTCACCCTTTAGGGGCCTCCCGGTGGGAGTGAGGGGGTAGATGAATTTTTGGGCCCTTTTAGGTTATAGGCTTAGGGTTTTCTTTTGTCTAAGGTAACTTAAATTAAAAATGGCATAGGAAACTAAAACAGCTTTCCTTTTAAATTTGATGCACCCAAATTGTAGTTAAATGCTGAAAAATGTGGTCTGAGTGAGAAAGGGTTTGGTTTGAAACTTTGATTTTTGATTTCTTTTGTTTTTAATTTAAAGGGTACTTGGGTAATTATAGATGCCCCTTGGGTTTACCCGGGTTTCCCTTTGAAGATTTTGCCGTTCCCGTGTTTTTTTTAAATTTTCCCGTTTTAAAAAAGGAAATTACAAGGGGGGGAGTTGTTAGGGTTTTTTATTTAGAAATCATGTGCACTGTTAATTTGTTTGTTTAGAATTAGACAGGCAGAAGGGGCCCTTTCCCTTTACATTGTGGTATCACGGTTTTTGTCGGGGGGTAAATTTTAAACAAGACAGCTTTGGTCTTAAGAGTACAAAGGGGTATGGGAAAACTTGGAGCCGGTCTGATGGGGGAGTGCTGTATCTGGGAACCCTGAGACAGAGAGGAAACCCCGCATGGAGTTCAAAAACATGGATTTGGGGTGTCAGTTTCTGGGTAGGAAAGCTAAGCATCCCCCATGATGTGACACAGACTCAGAAGGGTATAAGAAGCAGGTGATGACCCTTTTTGGGGGGGTTTTAACTTTTTCCCGGGGTTGCGGACGTGATTTTTTAGGGCCACAGCCCGTGCCCTAGCTTAAACCCTTTTTTTTCTGTCCTGTAAAAGAAATGATTTAGAATTTAAACTCTGTTACTTTTTATCCTGTTTTTATGTCCTTTTTTTTTATGGTTTTAACGAAATTTGGGGTTTTAAAAGTAGTAAATAACTTGGGTCCCCGGGAAAAAAAACCGGTTTTTGAGGGGCCCCCGGGGGTTACAGCCTTTTTTCTTTGAAGGGGGGGCAAATCCTTCTTTACTGTAACAGAAATAAACTGATTTAATTTTTTTTTTGCCATTATGTAATCAATAATGATATTTTTTTAGACAGTCTGAAAAAATAAAAATCAGATTTTTTTAAAATAGTTGAGGACGATTTATAGAAAAAGTGACAATGTTAGAGGTTTTTGATGAACAACTTGTACAATTTGTGTAGTTGTACACAAAATGAAAAATAAATACTTGTTTTTTTCTATTATTCTACAATTCCAAACATATAACTCTCAATGCAACTTCAAATTCACCTTCAAAGCAAGAGTCCTCACGCTGCAGCTTTTTCCTGACAGCGTGAGCAGGTTAATATCTGTCTGCATACAGCGCCGTAATTATTACCAATCACATGTGGTCCCTAGGAGGTAAAACTAAAATGCAAGTCTAAAGAAACCTCATTATTAAGCCTCAATTTTTATTTATTGTCCCCTCAAACCTTTGCCCTTGACCATGCCAGGATCTCTTTTATTTTACGGCTTTTTTCGGGCCGAGCCCTTAAATGGGCTGAATCTCGTTTCCCTGATTGTCAGCGTTTCGGCTGTACGTTTAATGAATTTATTTTTGAGTTTAAGATGGTTTTTGCTGCTGAGTCTGATGAGGCTCAGGACTCTATGCGGCTTCTCTCCTTACGACAGCGGGGCAGACGGGTAGCTGACTACGCTATCGAGTTTCGTACGGTGGCGGCTGGCTGGGAACAGCGAGCTTTAAGATCTGTTTTCCTGCAGTCTTTAGATGAGTCCCTTAAAGGAAAATTCCGGTTTTTAACACTTTTAGCCCATTTTCTGTAGTGTCCAGGATGAAATTGAATGATCGACACCAAAATTTGGACAATTGGTCCTGTCACTGCTATTTCAACCCAGTCGACGTAATGCATTGATCTGAAAATCAACCTCAGACGCAACGCACGCAGTGGTGAGGGTTTGATCCGTCAGATGGAGTTAAATCACAAAGAATTCAATGTTGAATCGGGGCTGCAGCTAAATGCTAGGAGATGTGTAGCAGCCTAAACGTTGCAATTTCACATAATCCTGACGAGATCCGAAAAACGTAGCAAAAACTAGCAAGCGGTCGATTATGTATGTTCACTAAGTAAATATTATGTAAATAAACCCTACACTTCTCGCTATAAATGTAATCAAAACCCATTTAAATGCAGAAACTGATTGAAATTATTGATTTTCCCACTAAAAGTTAGAGAAATCTCAGCCATGTTTATACCAAAATGTTACAGTTTCACATTATCTTGAAAAATCTTTGCAAGAAACGAACAAGCAAGTGAATATGTACATTCCATGAGTAAATATTCTGGCAACAAACTATACATTTCTCACTAGAAATGTAATCAAAACTCATTTTAATGCAAAAACAAACTCAAGTTATTAATCTTTCCACAAAAAAATGAGCGAATGTCGGCCATATATATATTTTTTTCTTCTCCCAGCTGGAATCTTGAAAGTCACGTGACTAGGACGTAAAACAATAGAAAACGTATAGGCAGAAGAAACGTAACAGTACCACAAAAAAATGGCCATTAATGTACCTCCACTACGTTTTGCAGTGTGGACCAACGTAGTGGGGGTACATTTTCCCATGAGACTGGGTTGGCTATTTGGCTCATGCAGAATCCCCCCCTGGCTGCTTCAGAATGGCTTCCATAGTGCATGTCCGATAATGTCCTTAAAACAACCTTAAACGTTCTTTTTTTTTAAATATCCTACTCACCGGGTCGTCAGCGCTGTTCAATGACGTTCCAAAAAAAGTTTTGTAAAGAAAAAACATTCCTGTAGTGTTTTATTTAGCATTTTGTAAATCCCATTGAGTTCTGTTGGAATAGTCAATATCCCTCCGCCACCGGAAACGGAAATGGGGCCTGTTTACGCATAGTTGTAGTCTTTTCGCTTCACTCTGTGTACTCCGACGTCGAGGTGCTAACGTCTCTGTTAAACACTTTAAAAAAACTCTGAAAATGGAATACGAAAGGTGGATTCTTGAGGAGGACATATTGGACTTTGAGTTTGACGGTAGAGGATACCGTTTTGAACCGGAATATACTGAGGAGGAGTATATAGAGACATTGTGGCCAACTAGTGGTCTGGAGTGTGCAACGCTTCAGATTCGAACGGGAAGCGGAAGTTTATAAGCGGTTGTGATGTATCGGAAAAAATAGTTCTGGGATTTACAAAATGCTAAATAAAACAAGACCGGAACGGTTTTTCTTCACGAAACTTTTTTTGGAACGTCATTGAACAGCGCTGACGACCCGGTGAGTAGCATATTTTAAAAAAAGAACATTTAAGGTTGTTTTAAGGACATTATCGGACATGCACTATGGAAGCCATTCTGAAGCAGCTAGGGGGGGATTCTGCATGAGCCAAATAGCAGAGACAGGACCAATTGTCAAAATTTTGGTGTCGATCATTCGATTTCATCCTGGACACTACAGAAAATGGGCTAAAAGTGTTAAAAACCGGAATTTTCCTTTAAGGACGAACTGGCTCGCCTTGAACAGCCGGTCACGCTAGATGAACTCATCGCGCCAGCTGTGCGCTTAGATAACCGCTTACAGGTGCAGGGTAAGAGTCGCTCCGATAGGCCACCTGTTTTTCGGCCAGCTCCTTCCGAGCGGCTACCGGCTAGACCCGCTGCAGCACCTCCTTCTCTTCCAGAGCCCATGCAATTAGGCTGGGTTAGGCTGACTCCGGATGAACGACAGCAACACATGAGCTCTAGGCTCTGCATCTATTGTGCTTCTCCTGCACATTTCATCAGGGATTGCCCTGAGCGCCCAAAAGACCAGGTCCATCGGTTTTAGCGGAGAGATTGACGGACCAACCTAAGTTTCCTTTTTCTTCTCCTCCGTGACTCTGCTTAACTGCAGCTATTGTCTCTGGTCGGGACACGTTCCAACTGTCCGCTCTTGTTGATTCTGGGTGTGATTTTAACCTGATCGATCGCTCCTTAGTTCTCCAAATTAAAATTGAGACGGTTCCGTTAGATTCTCCCCTCCAGGTTTCGGCCCTGGACAGGGGAGAACTCCCCTGCATCACCCACAGAATGGTTCCCCTGGAACTTGTTGTTTCAGGTAATCACAGAGAGCTTGTCTCCTTTTTCATTTTTCCCGTTAAGCAGGCTCCTCTAGTACTTGGTTTTTTCGTGGTTACAGTGCCACAACCCTCACATTGACTGGGCTGACCGACTGGTGGAAGCCTGGTCGTCCAGTTGCCATGCCAACTGCCTTCAATCGGCTGTTCCCTCCTCTCAGGCCCCCCCCCGCGCCTGGCACTCGGGTAGATCCCGATGTTCTGAAACTGGTGCCGGAACAATATCATGACCTCGGACAGGTTTTCAAATAAGGCGCAGGCTAGCTCGCTCCCTCCACATCGCCCTTACAACTGCGCTATAGACCTCCTTCCGGGTGCCCCGTTGCCGTCCAGTCGCCTTTACAATATTTACAATATACAGAACGTCAAGCCCTAGAGAAATATATTAAGGAGTCACTTTGGGGCAGGGTTCTTTTTCGTGTCTAAGAAGGACGGTTCCCTCCGTCCCTGTATTGATTATCGGGGCTTAAACGCTATCACTGTTAAAAACAAGTACCCCCTCCCACTAATCTCCTCCGCCTCTGAGCCGGTTCAGTCAGCCAATATCTTCACTAAGCTGGACTTACGTAACGCTTACCACTTAGTGCGGATCCGCCGGGGAGATGAGTGGAAGACAGCCTTCAAGACTCCCCTC
>NW_024038205.1:0-52500 GCF_016077235.1 Cyprinodon tularosa
CAGTTCCTGGACTGAAGCTGACAGAGAAACATGGATTCTTCATCACTGCTCTGCTGCTGCTTCCTCCTCTTTATCATCGTCCCCGCTGCAGGTAGGAGCAATAATCTGATCAGAACTATTGACTCTGATCAATGCAGATATTTAGGCTTCAAACTGAATCACTGATCAGTAGCAGTGACCAGTAACCTGATCAATACTTAAATTAACTGATTAATACTTTAACCCTCATTCTGAAGCAGAGCAGCTATGATCAATAATCTGACTGATATCTGGATCAACGTTCACTTTGTAAACTGGGTCTCTGAGAGATAAAGGTTCCGATCAATCTGATCACCGATCAATCTGTCAATAATAAACACTTTGAGCTGTTTTTTTCTATAAACATGATTGTACAGCTAATGGGATAAATACTCTTATTAATAAACTAATGATTTTAAGATTGATTGATCAATTGAATAAATATTCTGATGAAAACAAATAAAATATCAATCGTGTTTATAATCCAACTCTGTTAGTCAGGAATGATCAATGACTGGTTGTTTTATGTTACATCACTTCCTGTCCAGCTGCTCCAATCATCAAAGTGATTAATTAGGATATTGTTCCTCTATGGTCCTCAGAGATCAATCAGCTGATATCAGATCAATAATGTTCTGATTATTGATGCTGATCTTCTGTTCTGGTTCCCAGATGGATATGAGTATTATGCACTGAATCGTTGTGTGTTTAACTCCACTGAGCCGAAGGACATCGAGTACATCTTCTCCTACTATTACAACAAGAAGGAGTTCCTCAGGTTTGACACCAGTGTGGGGCACTATGTTGGATACACGGAGCTGGGAGTGAAGAACGCAGAACAATGGAACAAAGATAAATCAGAGATAGCTGTGAGGATGGCTCAGAGGGACACCTACTGCCTGCACAACGTTGGTATCGACTACCAGGCTGCTCTGACTAAATCAGGTGAGTGTTTGTGTTAAATCTCCTCCTGATGATCCTCAGATCATCTCTGACTAAAGATCACATTCACACCATGAAAACATTGTTTTATTCAGATGTAGTTTATGTATGAAATAAAACTCTAATCTCTGACATCATCATCATAATCATCATCATCATCAGGTCATCAGCACCTTTGGAATATAAAGTTTGTTAGGAATATAAATAGGTTTGCAAATAAATATTTAGCAAATCGATTAATCTGTGAATTATTTTTGGATTAATTGATTAATAATCAGATAGTAAAAGGTTAGTTAAAGAATATTTTTTAATGAAATTAATTACTTCTGGATTATAGAGCAGATTAACAGTGGAGAAAGGTTTCTTTTTTATCTTAAATGCAAAATGTTTATCTATTCTTTTACAATCTTGGTATAATTGCTGCTCTCAGTGGGTCGCTCTGTCAGACATGTTTTATAGTCTCTATACTCTAGTTAACGATTAATCGATTATTAAATTAGTTGAAGATTATTTCAATCATCGATTGATCGATTGTTTCAGTCCTAGAATAAACATTCTATAATGATGATCATGGAAAAATATGGAATTAGACACAAATATCAATATTGACCACAAACATTTATTTATTCATAATCAGATATAATAGAAATAGACTAAATAGATCAATCCTTCTCATGTTTAAAAATAGATTTAATCAATAAAATTAATCCAAAATGTAATTTTAGAAGTTCACTGCAGATATATAATAACACATCTTACCATCTATTTAAAGTCAGTCTGGAAACAGCAATCTGTAACACACAGTTCTATCTGTAAAAACTTCTATATCAATAAGCATCGCTCTACCTCTTAGTAAATAATTTCTGTTGATCTGTCATCAAACCTGTTTTATTACAAAATAATTTCTATAAAATTAAAACAAACCAGGAAGGTGGTCCATAAGTGGGCCGGTGTAGATGGAAAAATGCCAGGGCTGAAAATCTTTCCCAGTCCGAGCCTGAATAGATCTATAATCTGGATTATTTCTCCAGTGGAACCAACAGTCAGACTGTACTCCAGAGCTCCCCCTGGTGGCAGCCATCCCTCCATGCTGGTCTGCAGAGTTTATGACTTCTACCCTAAAACCATCAAGGTGAGCTGGCTGAGAGACGGACAGGAGATCACCTCTGGAGTCACCTCCACTGAGGAGCTGCCAGATGGAGACTGGTACTACCAGATCCACTCCAACCTGGAGTACCAGCCCAGGTCAGTCCTCTGACAGGTTCTGGTAGCAGAGAGAGGTTCTGGTCCAGTTCAGTTCTGATGGTTCTGGTCCAGTTCTGATGGTTCTGGTCTCTGCAGGTCTGGAGAGAAGATCTCCTGTAGGGTGGAACACGCCAGCCTGAAGGAACCTCTGATCACTGACTGGGGTAAAAATATGACTGACTGAATGTCTGACTGACTGAATGTCTGACTGACTGAACATCTGACTGACTGAACTTCTGTCTGTCCTCACATAATCTCCTCCTTTTTCATGTGGTCCCCTCCTGTCTCATATGGTCTCCTCCTGTCCTCATATCATCTCCTCCTGTCTTATATGGTCTCCTCCTTTATAATGTGGTCTCCTCCTTTCTAATATGGACTCCTCTTGTCCTCATATCATCTCATCCTGCCTCATATGGCCTCCCCCTGTCTCATGTGGTCTCCTCCTGCCTCATATGGTCTCCTCCTGCCTCATATGGTCTCCTCCTGTCCTCATATCATCTCCTCCTGTCTTATATGGTCTCCTCCTTTATAATGTGGTCTCCTCCTTTCTAATATGGACTCCTCTTGTCCTCATATCATCTCATCCTGTCTCATTTGGTCTCCTCCTGTCTAATATGGCCTCCCCCTGTCTCATGTGGTCTCCTCCTGCCTCATATGGTCTCCTCCTGTCCTCATATCATCTCCTCCTGTCTTATATGGTCTCCTCCTTTATAATGTGGTCTCCTCCTTTCTAATATGGACTCCTCTTGTCCTCATATCATCTCATCCTGTCTCATTTGGTCTCCTCCTGTCTAATATGGCCTCCCCCTGTCTCATGTGGTCTCCTCCTGCCTCATATGGTCTCCTCCTGTCCTCATATCATCTCCTCCTGTCTTATATGGTCTCCTCCTTTATAATGTGGTCTCCTCCTTTCTAATATGGACTCCTCTTGTCCTCATATCATCTCATCCTGTCTCATTTGGTCTCCTCCTGTCTAATATGGTCTCCTCCTGTCTCATTTGGTCTCCTCCTGTCTCATGTGGTCTCCTCCTGCCTGATATGGCCTCCTCCTGTCCTCCTATGGCCTCCTCCTGTCTCATGTTGTCTCCTCCTTTTTCATATGGTCTCCTCCTGTCTCATATGGTCTCCCCGTCCTCATATCATCTCCTCCTGTCTTATATGGTCTCCTCCTTTATAATGTGGTCTCCTCCTTTCTAATATGGACTCCTCTTGTCCTCATATCATCTCCTCCTTTCTCATGTGGTCTCCTTCTGCCTCATATGGCCTCCCCCTGTCTCATGTGGTCTCCTCCTGCCTCATATGGTCTCCTCCTGTCCTCATATCATCTCCTCCTGTCTTATATGGTCTCCTCCTTTATAATGTGGTCTCCTCCTTTCTAATATGGACTCCTCTTGTCCTCATATCATCTCATCCTGTCTCATTTGGTCTCCTCCTGTCTAATATGGCCTCCCCCTGTCTCATGTGGTCTCCTCCTGCCTCATATGGTCTCCTCCTGTCCTCATATCATCTCCTCCTGTCTTATATGGTCTCCTCCTTTATAATGTGGTCTCCTCCTTTCTAATATGGACTCCTCTTGTCCTCATATCATCTCATCCTGTCTCATTTGGTCTCCTCCTGTCTAATATGGTCTCCTCCTGTCTCATTTGGTCTCCTCCTGTCTCATGTGGTCTCCTCCTGCCTGATATGGCCTCCTCCTGTCCTCCTATGGCCTCCTCCTGTCTCATGTTGTCTCCTCCTTTTTCATATGGTCTCCTCCTGTCTCATATGGTCTCCCCGTCCTCATATCATCTCCTCCTGTCTCATATGGTCTCCCCCTGTCTCATATTGTCTCCTCCTGTCTCATATGGTCTCCCCCTGTCCTCATACCATCTCCTCCTGTCTCATTTGGTCTCCTCCTGTCTAATATGGTCTCCTCCTTTCTCATGTGGTCTCCTCCTGTCTCATATGGTCTCCTCCTTTCTCATATGGCCTCCTCCTGTCTCATATGGTCTCCTCCTGTCTCATACGGTCTCCTCCTGTCTCATACGGTCTCCTCCTTCTCATATGGTCTCCTCGTGTCTCATACGGTCTCCTCCTGTCTCATACGGTCTCCTCCTGTCTCATATGGTCTCCTCCTGTCTCATATGGCCTCCTCCTGTCTCATATGGTCTCCTCCTTCTCATATGGTCTCCTCCTGTCTCATATGGTCTCCTCCTGTCTCATACGGTCTCCTCCTGTCTCATATGGTCTCCTCCTGTCTCATATGGCCTCCTCCTGTCTCATATGGTCTCCTCCTTCTCATATGGTCTCCTCCTGTCTCATATGGTCTCCTCCTGTCTCATACGGTCTCCTCCTGTCTCATATGGTCTCCTCCTTCTCATATGGTCTCCTCCTGTCTCATATGGTCTCCTCCTGTCTCATATCGTCTCCTCCAGTCTGTTATTGTCTCCTCCTGTCTCATATGGTCTCCTCCAGTCTCATACTGTCTCCTTCTGTCTCATATGGTTTCCTCCTGTCTCATATGGTCTCCTCCTGTCTCATATTGTCTCCTCATGTCTCATATGGTCTCCTCCTGTCTCAAATTGTCTCCTCCTGTCTCATATGGTCTCCTCCTGTCTCATATTGTCTCCTCCTGTCTGTTATTGTCTCTTCCTTTCTCATACTGTCTCCTTCTGACTCATATGGTCTCCTCCTGTCTCATATGGTCTCCCCCTTCCTCATATTGTCTCCCCCTGTCTCATATTGTCTCCTCCTGTCTCATATGGTCTCCTCCTGTCTCATATTGTCTCCTCCTATCTGTTATTGTCTCCTCCTGTCTCATATGGTCTCCTCCTGTCTCATATCGTCTCCTCCAGTCTGTTATTGTCTCCTCCTGTCTCATATGGTCTCCCCCTGTCTCATATCGTCTCCTCCTGTCTCATATTGTCTCCTCCTGTCTCATATCGTCTCCTCCAGTCTGTTATTGTCTCCTCCTGTCTTATATGGTCTCCCCCTGTCTCATATTGTCTCCTCCTGTCTCATATGGTCTCCTCCTGTCCTCATATCATCTCCTCCTGTCTCATTTGGTCTCCTCCTGTCTAATATGGTCTCCTCCTTTCTCATGTGGTCTCCTCCTGTCTCATATGGTCTCCTCCTTTCTCATATGGCCTCCTCCTGTCTCATATGGTCTCCTCCTGTCTCATACGGTCTCCTCCTGTCTCATACGGTCTCCTCCTTCTCATATGGTCTCCTCCTGTCTCATACGGTCTCCTCCTGTCTCATACGGTCTCCTCCTGTCTCATATGGCCTCCTCCTGTCTCATATGGTCTCCTCCTGTCTCATATGGTCTCCTCCTTCTCATATGGTCTCCTCCTGTCTCATATGGTCTCCTCCTGTCTCATACGGTCTCCTCCTGTCTCATACGGTCTCCTCCTTCTCATATGGTCTCCTCCTGTCTCATATGGTCTCCTCCTGTCTCATATCGTCTCCTCCAGTCTGTTATTGTCTCCTCCTGTCTCATATGGTCTCCTTCTGTCTCATATGGTTTCCTCCTGTCTCATATGGTCTCCTCCTGTCTCAAATTGTCTCCTCCTGTCTCATATGGTCTCCTCCTGTCTCATATTGTCTCCTCCTGTCTCATATGGCCTCCTCCTGTCTCATACGGTCTCCTCCTTCTCATATGGTCTCCTCCTGTCTCATATGGTCTCCTCCTGTCTCATATCGTCTCCTCCAGTCTGTTATTGTCTCCTCCTGTCTCATATGGTCTCCTCCTGTCTCATATTGTCTCCTCATGTCTCATATGGTCTCCTCCTGTCTCAAATTGTCTCCTCCTGTCTCATATGGTCTCCTCCTGTCTCATATTGTCTCCTCCTGTCTGTTATTGTCTCCTCCTTTCTCATACTGTCTCCTTCTGACTCATATGGTCTCCTTCTGTCTCATATGGTCTCCCCCTTCCTCATATTGTCTCCTCCTGTCTTATATGGTCTCCCCCTGTCTCATATTGTCTCCTCCTGTCTCATATGGTCTCCTCCTGTCTCATATTGTCTCCTCCTATCTGTTATTGTCTCCTCCTGTCTCATATGGTCTCCTCCTGTCTCATATCGTCTCCTCCAGTCTGTTATTGTCTCCTCCTGTCTCATATGGTCTCCCCCTGTCTCATATCGTCTCCTCCTGTCCTCATATCATCTCCTCCTGTCTCATTTGGTCTCCTCCTGTCTAATATGGTCTCCTCCTTTCTCATGTGGTCTCCTCCTGTCTCATATTGTCTCCTCTTGTCTCATATGGTCTCCTCCTGTCCTCATATCATCTCCTCCTGTCTCATTTGGTCTCCTCCTGTCTAATATGGTCTCCTCCTTTCTCATGTGGTCTCCTCCTGTCTCATATGGTGTCCTCCTTTCTCATGTGGTCTCCTCCTGTCTCATTTGGTCTCCTCCTGTCTCATGTGGTCTCCTCCTGCCTGATATGGCCTCCTCCTGTGGCCTCCTCCTGTCTCATATGGTCTCCTCCTGTCCTCATATCATCTCCTCCTGTCTTATATGGTCTCCTCCTTTATAATGTGGTCTCCTCCTTTCTAATATGGACTCCTCTTGTCCTCATATCATCTCATCCTGTCTCATTTGGTCTCCTCCTGTCTAATATGGCCTCCCCCTGTCTCATGTGGTCTCCTCCTGCCTCATATGGTCTCCTCCTGTCCTCATATCATCTCCTCCTGTCTTATATGGTCTCCTCCTTTATAATGTGGTCTCCTCCTTTCTAATATGGACTCCTCTTGTCCTCATATCATCTCATCCTGTCTCATTTGGTCTCCTCCTGTCCAATATGGTCTCCTCCTTTCTCATGTGGTCTCCTTCTGCCTCATATGGCCTCCCCCTGTCTCATGTGGTCTCCTCCTGCCTCATATGGTCTCCTCCTGCCTCATATGGTCTCCTCCTGTCCTCATATCATCTCCTCCTGTCTTATATGGTCTCCTCCTTTATAATGTGGTCTCCTCCTTTCTAATATGGACTCCTCTTGTCCTCATATCATCTCATCCTGTCTCATTTGGTCTCCTCCTGTCTAATATGGCCTCCCCCTGTCTCATGTGGTCTCCTCCTGCCTCATATGGTCTCCTCCTGTCCTCATATCATCTCCTCCTGTCTTATATGGTCTCCTCCTTTATAATGTGGTCTCCTCCTTTCTAATATGGACTCCTCTTGTCCTCATATCATCTCCTCCTTTCTCATTTGGTCTCCTCCTGTCTAATATGGTCTCCTCCTGTCTCATTTGGTCTCCTCCTGTCTCATGTGGTCTCCTCCTGCCTGATATGGCCTCCTCCTGTCCTCCTATGGCCTCCTCCTGTCTCATGTTGTCTCCTCCTTTTTCATATGGTCTCCTCCTGTCTCATATGGTCTCCCCGTCCTCATATCATCTCCTCCTGTCTTATATGGTCTCCTCCTTTATAATGTGGTCTCCTCCTTTCTAATATGGACTCCTCTTGTCCTCATATCATCTCCTCCTTTCTCATGTGGTCTCCTTCTGCCTCATATGGCCTCCCCCTGTCTCATGTGGTCTCCTCCTGCCTCATATGGTCTCCTCCTGTCCTCATATCATCTCCTCCTGTCTTATATGGTCTCCTCCTTTCTAATATGGACTCCTCTTGTCCTCATATCATCTCATCCTGTCTCATTTGGTCTCCTCCTGTCTGATATAGCCTCCCCCTGTCTCATGTGGTCTCCTCCTGCCTCATATGGTCTCCTCCTGTCCTCATATCATCTCCTCCTGTCTTATATGGTCTCCTCCTTTATAATGTGGTCTCCTCCTTTCTAATATGGACTCCTCTTGTCCTCATATCATCTCATCCTGTCTCATTTGGTCTCCTCCTGTCTAATATGGTCTCCTCCTGTCTCATTTGGTCTCCTCCTGTCTCATGTGGTCTCCTCCTGCCTGATATGGCCTCCTCCTGTCCTCCTATGGCCTCCTCCTGTCTCATGTTGTCTCCTCCTTTTTCATATGGTCTCCTCCTGTCTCATATGGTCTCCCCGTCCTCATATCATCTCCTCCTGTCTCATATGGTCTCCCCCTGTCTCATATTGTCTCCTCCTGTCTCATATGGTCTCCCCCTGTCCTCATACCATCTCCTCCTGTCTCATTTGGTCTCCTCCTGTCTAATATGGTCTCCTCCTTTCTCATGTGGTCTCCTCCTGTCTCATATGGTCTCCTCCTGTCTCATTTGGTCTCCTCCTGTCTAATATGGTCTCCTCCTTTCTCATGTGGTCTCCTCCTGTCTCATATGGTCTCCTCCTTTCTCATATGGCCTCCTCCTGTCTCATATGGTCTCCTCCTGTCTCATACGGTCTCCTCCTTCTCATATGGTCTCCTCCTGTCTCATACGGTCTCCTCCTGTCTCATACGGTCTCCTCCTTCTCATATGGTCTCCTCCTGTCTTATATGGTCTCCCCCTGTCTCATATTGTCTCCTCCTGTCTCATATGGTCTCCTCCTGTCTCATACGGTCTCCTCCTGTCTCATATGGTCTCCTCCTTCTCATATGGTCTCCTCCTGTCTCATATGGTCTCCTCCTTTCTCAGATGGCCTCCTCCTCTCTCATGTAGTGTCCTCCTGCCTGATATGGCCTCCTCCTGTCTCATGTTGTCTCCTTCTTTTTCATATGGTCTCCTCCTGTCTCATATGGTCTCCCCCTGTCCTCATATCATCACCTCCTGTCTCATATGGTCTCCTCCTGTCTCATATGGCCTCCTCCTGTCTCATATGGTCTCCTCCTTTCTCATGTGGTCTCCTCCTGTCTCATATGGTGTCATCCTTTCTCATGTGGTCTCCTCCTGTCTCATGTGGTCTCCTCCTGCCTGATATGGCCTCCTCCTGTCCTCCTATGGCCTCCTCCTGTCTCATGTTGTCTCCTCCTTTTTCATATGGTCTCCTCCTGTCTCATATGGTCTCCCCCTGTCCTCATATCATCTCCTCCTGTCTCATATGGTCTCCCCCTGTCCTCATATCATCTCCTCCTGTCTCATTTGGTCTCCTTCTGTCTCATATGGTTTCCTCCTGTCTCATATCGTCTCCTCCAGTCTGTTATTGTCTCCTCCTGTCTCATATGGTCTCCTCCTGTCTCATATCGTCTCCTCCAGTCTGTTATTGTCTCCTCCTGTATTATATGGTCTCCCCCTGTCTCATATTGTCTCCTCCTGTCTCATATGGTCTCCTCCTGTCTCATATTGTCTCCTCCTATCTGTTATTGTCTCCTCCTGTCACATATGGTCTCCTCCAGTCTGTTATTGTCTCCTCCTGTCTCATATGGTCTCCCCCTGTCTCATATCGTCTCCTCCTGTCTCATATTGTCTCCTCCTGTCTCATATCGTCTCCTCCAGTCTGTTATTGTCTCCTCCTGTCTTATATGGTCTCCCCCTGTATCATTTGGTCTCCTCCTATCTGTTATTGTCTCCTCCTGTCTCATATGGTCTCCTCCTGTCTCATATTGTCTCCTCCTGTCTCATATTGTCTCCTCCAGTCTGTTATTGTCTCCTCCTGTCTCATATGGTCTCCCCCTGTCTCATATCGTCTCCTCCTGTCTCATATTGTCTCCTCCTGTCTCATATCGTCTCCTCCAGTCTGTTATTGTCTCCTCCTGTCTTATATGGTCTCCCCCTGTCTCATATTGTCTTCTCCTGTCTCATATGGTCTCCTCCTGTCTCATATCGTCTCCTCCAGTCTGTTATTGTCTCCTCCTGTCTCATATGGTCTCCTCCAGTCTCATACTGTCTCCTTCTGTCTCATATGGTTTCCTCCTGTCTCATATGGTCTCCTCCTGTCTCAAATTGTCTCCTCCTGTCTCATATGGTCTCCTCCTTTCTCATATTGTCTCCTCCTGTCTCATATTTTCTCCTCCTGTCTCATATGGTCTCCTCCTGTCTCATATCGTCTCCTCCAGTCTGTTATTGTCTCCTCCTGTCTTATATGGTCTCCTCCTGTCTCATATTGTCTCCTCCTATCTGTTATTGTCTCCTCCTGTCACATATGGTCTCCTCCAGTCTGTTATTGTCTCCTCCTGTCTCATATGGTCTCCCCCTGTCTCATATCGTCTCCTCCTGTCTCATATTGTCTCCTCCTGTCTCATATCGTCTCCTCCAGTCTGTTATTGTCTCCTCCTGTCTCATATGGTCTCCTCCTGTCTCATATTGTCTCCTCCTGTCTCATATTGTCTCCTCCAGTCTGTTATTGTCTCCTCCTGTCTCATATGGTCTCCCCCTGTCTCATATCGTCTCCTCCTGTCTCATATTGTCTCCTCCTGTCTCATATCGTCTCCTCCAGTCTGTTATTGTCTCCTCCTGTCTTATATGGTCTCCCCCTGTCCCATATTGTCTCCTCCTGTCTCATATCGTCTCCTCCAGTCTGTTATTGTCTCCTCCTGTCTTATATGGTCTCCCCCTGTCTCATATTGTCTTCTCCTGTCTCATATGGTCTCCTCCTGTCTCATATCGTCTCCTCCAGTCTGTTATTGTCTCCTCCTGTCTCATATGGTCTCCTCCAGTCTCATACTGTCTCCTTCTGTCTCATATGGTTTCCTCCTGTCTCATATGGTCTCCTCCTGTCTCAAATTGTCTCCTCCTGTCTCATATGGTCTCCTCCTGTCTCATATTGTCTCCTCCTGTCTGTTATTGTCTCCTCCTTTCTCATACTGTCTCCTTCTGACTCATATGGTCTCCTCCTGTCTCATATGGTCTCCCCCTTCCTCATATTGTCTCCTCTTGTCTCATATGGTCTCCTCCTGTCTCATATCGTCTCCTCCAGTCTGTTATTGTCTCCTCCTGTCTCATATGGTCTCCTCCTGTCTCATATCGTCTCCTCCAGTCTGTTATTGTCTACTCCTGTCTTATATGGTCTCCCCCTGTCTCATATTGTCTCCTCCTGTCTCATATGGTCTCCTCCTGTCTCATATTGTCTCCTCCTATCTGTTATTGTCTCCTCCTGTCTCATATCGTCTCCTCCAGTCTGTTATTGTCTCCTCCTGTCTCATATGGTCTCCCCCTGTCTCATATCGTCTCCTCCTGTCTCATATTGTCTCCTCCTGTCTCATATTGTCTCCTCCTGTCTCATATCGTCTCCTCCAGTCTGTTATTGTCTACTCCTGTCTTATATGGTCTCCTCCTGTCTAATATGGTCTCCTCCTATCTGTTATTGTCTCCTCCTTTCTCATACTTTCTCCTTCTGTCTCATATGTTTTCCTCCCGTCATATCGTCTCCTCCAGTCTGTTATTGTCTCCTCCTGTCTTATATGGTCTCCTCCTGTCTCATATGGTCTCCCCCTTCCTCATATTGTCTCCTCTTGTCTCATATGGTCTCCTCCTGTCTCATATAGTCTCCTCCAGTCTCATACTGTCTCCTTCTGTCTTATATGGTTTCCTCCTGTCTCATATGGTCTCCCCCTGTCTCATATGGTCTCCTCCTTTCTCATATTGTCTCCTCCTGTCTCATATCGTCTCCTCCAGTCTGTTATTGTCTCTTCCTGTCTTATATGGTCTCCCCCTGTCTCATATGGTCTCCTCCTGTCTCATATTGTCTCCTCCTATCTGTTATTGTCTCCTCCTTTCTCATACTGTCTCCTTCTGACTCATATGGTCTCCTCCAGTCTCATACTGTCTCCTTCTGTCTCATATGGTTTTCTCCTGTCTCATATCGTCTCCTCCAGTCTGTTATTGTCTCCTCCTGTCTTATATGGTCTCCCCCTGTCTCATATTGTCTCCTCCTGTCTCATATGGTCTCCTCCTGTCTCATATTGTCTCCTCCTGTCTGTTATTGTCTCCTCCTTTCTCATACTGTCTCCTTCTGACTCATATGGTCTCCTCCTGTCTCATATGGTCTCCTCTTGTCTCATATGGTCTCCTCCTGTCTCATATGGTCTCCCCCTTTCTCATATTGTCTTCTCTTGTCTCATATGGTCTCCTCCTGTCTCATATCGTCTCCTCCTGTCTCATATGGTCTCCTCCTGTCTGTTATTGTCTCCTCCTTTCTCATACTGTCTCCTTCTGACTCATATGGTCTCCTCCAGTCTCATACTGTCTCCTTCTGTCTCATATGGTTTCCTCCTGTCTCATATCATCTCCTCCTGTCTTATATGGTCTCCCCGTCTCATATTGTCTCCTCCTTTCTCATATGGTCTCCTCCTGTCTCATATGGTCTCCCCCTGTCTCATATGGTCTCCTCCTGTCTCATATTGTCTCCTCCTGTCTCATATCGTCTCCTCCTGTCTCATATGGTCTCCTCCTGTCTGTTATTGTCTCCTCCTTTCTCATACTGTCTCCTTCTGACTCATATGGTCTCCTCCAGTCTCATACTGTCTCCTTCTGTCTCATATGGTTTCCTCCTGTCTCATATCGTCTCCTCCAGTCTGTTATTGTCTCCTCCTGTCTTATATGGTCACCCCCTGTCTCATATTGTCTCCTCCTGTCTCATATGGTCTCCTCCTGACTCATATTGTATCCTCCTGTCTCATATGGTCTCCTCCTGACTCATATTGTATCCTCCTGTCTCATATCGTCTCCTCCAGTCTGTTATTGTCTCCTCCTGTCTTATATGGTCTCCCCCTGTCTCATATTGTCTCCTCCTGTCTCATATGGTCTCCTCCTGACTCATATTGTATCCTCCAGTCTCTTATTGTCTCCTCCAGTCTCTTATTGTCTCCTCCTGTCTCATATGGTCTCCTCCTGTCTCATACCGTCTCCTGCTGTCCTCAGATCCGTCCATGCCAGAGTCAGAGAGGAACCAGCTGGCCATCGGAGCTTCAGGACTGATCCTGGGTCTGGTTCTGTCTCTGGCTGGATTCATCTACTACAAGAGGAAGGCCAGAGGTAGGAACCAGTTAGAACTGGTTTAATCCAGTCTCTAGACCGTTTCCTCTGGTTTAGATCAGGATCAGTCGTCTCTGTGGTCCACTCTGATCCATTATTGGTTCCTAACAACGTCTCTGGTCTTTAAATGGACCAATGATGCCTTAGAAGAAGGAAAACAAAGAAAACACAAAACAGATACATTTTCAGAGTAGATTCAGAGCAATAAACCAAAATATTCAATTCTATTCAGTTTATTTCTATAGCTCCGATTCACATCATGTCATCTCAGGTCACTTTCCAGTTCACCAGATCATCCAGTCAGATTGATTCAAAGTTTTCTGTCTAAGGAAAACCAGCTGATTGCATCGACTCATTGACTCTTCAGCAATCCCTCACACTAAGCATGCTTGTAGCGACAGTGGAGAGGAAAAACTCCCTTTGAACAGGAAGAAACCTCCAGCAGAACAAGGCTAATCCTGTTTAGAAGCACAAAGGAAAATCTAAACCAGGGGGAAAAGTGGTTTCTAACTACCAACCATAACAATGTAAAAGTATCATATTTTGTTTTTTAATTTATCGATACCGTTTTATTATTTACAGCAGGTTTTTTAGTGGCAGATTAACAACATGATCAGGATCAGATTAATAATATCTATTTAATCCTGAGCTGCTTCAGTCTGATAAAAGAGGAATTAGACAGAAATAATATTTTTATTCCTTTAGAGGAAAATCATCTTCCCTCCATCAGGGAATCAAACCCTGATGAACATCAATAACAGGTGAACCGCTGCTCCACCAGCCTGATCACTGAGATCCACCTGAGATTTAAAGATCTTTGAATGACTGAATGAATCCAGATTAAACATTTTAATCCAGGAGTAACACAGGATTATCCAGGATTATCAGACAGACAGTTTCCAGCTCTGATCCATGTGATCTAGAATATCTACATCTGTTATGGACCATCAGGGCTGCCTGATGTTCCCATGACTTTACCAAACATGGTACAGAGCTAGCATGGGAGCTAATGAGCTAATGCTAGGTGGGATTCCTGTCTCCTAGCAACAGCCTCCTGATGGAGACCTGCTGCTCCTCCCGAGTTTATTATCTAGATCATTCCTTAGAGTGAAGAACATCACATAGCACTCCTCCACCCCCCACACACACTTAAACCACCCCCCATGGACATGGACAATACACCTACTTTAGTTTAGTTTTGTCTTTGATTTAATATTTCTCTTTCAATAACTCTTCAGGGCAAAATTCAGTAACTCAGTGCAATATTTGTTTATTGATGTTACTTCTTCAATAACTCAATGGGCGTTTCTCAATATGCGTTCTTGAGCGTTCTCGTGTGCTCGTGACACGTCATCAGCCTCAGCCCGAGTACCGTTCCAATTCTCGAGAACGCCAGATCGAGAACGCATCAAATCCCCGGATGTTGTTCTGGCCCCGCCCTCTTTATCGAGCATGCATCAGAGCGTACTTGTGCGTTCTTCAGACTGACCGCTTCCCCAGAATGCCCCGCGGCCGCAGCTTGATTCCAGACAGCGCTCACAGTGGTAAGTTAAACATTCCCTTTTCTGCGGCTGTTGTTCTTCAAAAGTACGTTTTGAAATCGTTTGAGGCGATAACATTATACATTGAAGCCTCCCTGTGTGGCCTGTTTACAGAGTTAGTGCGAAATAAAAAAAAAAGTCCGACGTTGAGCGGACCAGAGTGACCAGCAGACCTCCGAGGGTAACCGCAGCCAGGGCTAAATTTACCCCGTCTGTAGTGCACTTCTCTCCGTCTAGTTATGTGTGAACTACCGCTCGTTCTGATGGCAGTTTTTTGCGGTTCGGTAATTTTTTTTAATGTTTTTTAAGCTTTAGAAATTAAAAATATTGTTTTCAAAATGTTTTGTGTAGGGAATAAATAGTTTTGACTGTTAAAGAAATGCTAAACAACGTTGCATGTGATGACGTCACGAGTACGCTTCTGCTCCAATACACATACGTGCTTGCGTGCTCGCGTTCTCGTCAAGTCCGATCTTCCTGCGTTCTCGCCAAGAACGGACTTCACGAGAACGCGAGTATGTACTCGCGTTCTTGTGAATTGAGAAACGCCCAATATATATGTATACATATATACTCTTACCCTGTATAAAGCTAGCTCTTACTCATAGAAGACATATTTATTGTGCAGGAATACTAATAGTTAAGACAAAATACATTGTCTTAACTATTAGAAGTCTTAGCTCTGTTACACTGGTAGCCAAGTAATCGATATTTTGTTGTCAAGATTCACCTTGTGTTTTTTTGTGCAATGACAATAAAGGAAGTCTAAGTCTAAGGATCATTTCAAACTGTTAGCATGGCTAACGCTAGCTCCAGCTAACCAGGGCTGGATGCTGCATTCACTGGTAATAGGAAAAACCAGGAACGTTTGCTGATGTTACGATAAACCAGCAGGTTAACAATCTGTGGTTCTACTGCTGATTCAGATCCTTGGTTCTGATCCAGTCTGTCATCTTTCTTCCAGGACGGATCCTGGTTCCTACCAACTGATCCTGGATGGTGGTTCTGATCCGGTCTATCATGTTATTCTGGTTCTACCCACTGATCCTGGATGGTGGTTCTGATCCGGTCTATCATGTGATTCTGGTTCCTACCCACTGATCCTGGATGGTGGTTCTGATCCGGTCCATCATGTGATTCTGGTTCCTTCCCACTGATCCTGGATGGTGGTTCTGATCCGGTCCATCATGTGATTCTGGTTCCTACCCACTGATCCTGGATGGTGGTTCTGATCCGGTCTATCATGTTATTCTGGTTCTACCCACTGATCCTGGATGGTGGTTCTGATCCGGTCCATCATGTGATTCTGGTTCCTACCCACTGATCCTGGATGGTGGTTCTGATCCGGTCTATCATGTTATTCTGGTTCTACCCACTGATCCTGGATGGTGGTTCTGATCCGGTCCATCATGTGATTCTGGTTCCTACCCACTGATCCTGGATGGTGGTTCTGATCCGGTCTATCATGTTATTCTGGTTCCTACCCACTGATCCTGGATGGTGGTTCTGGTTCTGGTGTTTCTGCTGCTGCTTGGACCTGCTTCCGGTTAGATCCCAGTCTGAACTGGACCCTCTGATCCAGAACCGTCCCCCCGTGGTTCTGTGAGGGTTCTGGTTCTGGTGGACCAGCTGCTGTTCCTATAATCATCTTCATCAATGATCTCAGATCTTCTTCTCCTCTGATTTAATCTTTATTTGATGTTTGAACCCAAATAAACCGTTTCAACCACCAGAACCTCTGATCTGAGTCTTTATTCAACTGGACCAGCAGCTGGAGGGACTGGTTCCAGTTCAACCAGTATGAAAGGAGCAGAAACATCCTCATCATTAGAGCTGCTGCAGTAGAAGTTTTAACTTTAATGTCCAAAAATAAAAACATTTTTTTCTCTTCAGTGAAATAATCAAACCTCTGCAGATGTTCCTACAGGAGGACCTCCAGGTTTAGTTATGTTCCTCCTCCAGATGGACCTGAAACTCTGATTCCTCCGTTCCCCCGAAAGCTTCATCCTCCTCCTCCTCCTCTGTGGTGTTCAGCCTCCTGCAGGGGTTTCTGTATCAGACCAACCTTCTCAACTAGTATCCCCCATAATCTTTGTCTGCTCCAAAATCTAAACGTCTTATTCAGTTCCGTGATTTGAAAAATATCTCCCCTGGGGCTTTGTCTTCTGCTTTTCATTCCTTGACTGCTGTCAATCATTCTTCTGTAACTGACTCTGTGGATTACTACAATCAATCTCTCCAGGAGCTTCTGGAGCTCCATGCTCCACTGAAGTCGAGGCTGGTGTCATTCTGCCGCTCAGCTCCTTGGTACACCGATGAGCTGCGGAACATGAAAGCCGTTGGACGTGCTATCGAGAGACGTGTAAAAAAATCAGGTCTCTCTGTACACAAGCAGGCATATAAGGAACATCAGAAAGCTTATGCCTTTTCTCTTAAGGAAGCACGGTCTAAGTATTATTCCAACATTATCAACAGCTGTCCGGGAAATTCCAAACAGCTTTTCTCGACAATAAAACATCTCCTTCATCCCAATCAACAAACTGAGGATGAGGATTCGACTGAAAAATGCAATCTGTTTCTCTCATTCTTCAAAAACAAAGTTAATTCTATTAGATCTCAGCTCCACAGCCTTCCTGATCTTCGGCTGCCATCTACCCTTGTACACCATGGGTCCATGAGCTGCTTTGATGAAGTTGCAAAGAGTGAAGTGGAGAGCATCCTCAAGAAAATGAAGCCTTCATCTTGTGCCCTGGATCCCTGCCCCTCATCACTCATAAAATCTAATCATGCCGCAATAAGTCCGTTAATCACACAAATAATAAACAAATCACTGAAATCTGGTCATGTTCCATTGCCTCTTAAAACAGCTATCATTAAACCTCTTCTAAAGAAATCTACCCTGGATCCAGATATTCTTTCCAATTACCGCCCAATTTCACATCTTCCTTTTCTGTCAAAAGTGCTGGAAAAAGCTGTTGCCGCTCAGCTGCAGCTTCATCTAGAACAAAACTCCCTGTACGAGAAATTTCAGTCTGGGTTTCGTTCTGCTCACAGCACTGAGACCGCTTTGCTGAGAGTTACTAATGACATCTACATGGCAGCTGATGCTGGGTCTACATCTCTCCTTGTTCTCCTTGATCTAACTGCAGCCTTTGACACTGTGGACCATAACATCCTACTACACCGTCTTCATGTGGAGGTTGGTCTCTGTGACACCGTTCTGGACTGGTTTAAATCTTTTCTCTCCAATCGGCTGGAATGTGTTAGCCTAGGCAAGGCCAAGTCCCAGGCTGTCTCTGTCTCCTGTGGTGTCCCACAGGGGTCAGTATTAGGGCCCCTGCTGTTTTCCCTTTACATGCTGCCTTTGGGTCAAATCATAAATCGATATAACATCTCCTTTCACTGCTACGCCGACGATATACAACTTTATATTAGAACTGGAGCATCATCATCACCATCTTCACTTAATGCTTTCACTACCTGCCTGGAGGAGATCAGGAAGAGGATGACTCAGAATTTCCTTCAGTTGAACTGCTCCAAAACTGAGGCCATGCTGATCGGAACACCTCACCAGGTTCAATCTTCAACTATGACGACTGTTTCCTTTTCTGGACAAGACATCCCATTTTCCACCATAGTTACAAATCTTGGAGTTAGAATGGATTCTCAATTTACTTTTGAAAATCACATTAAGCATCTGTCTAAAATCTGTTTCCTTCATCTTCGTAATATCTCCAAAATCCGTCCGTTTCTTTCTTTTTCTGATGCTGAGACTCTGGTTCATGCATTTGTCTCCTCCAGGTTAGACTACTGCAACTCTCTGTTTGTTGGAATCCATAAAAAACATCTTCAGAAGCTCCAATACATTTAAAACAGCGCAGCCAGGATTCTCTTGAGGGCCCGCAAATTTGCCCATATTACACCTATTCTGCATGACCTTCACTGGCTTCCCATCACCTGCAGAATTCAATACAAAATCGCGCTCATCACCCATCAGTGTTTAAACGGATCCTCACCGGATTATCTGAAGGACCTTCTCACTCCACATTCATCCACCAGATCTCTTCGATCACAAGACTGCAACTTCCTTCACCTTCCTCGCTCCAGATTAAGGTCCATGGGAGATCGGGCCTTCGCTGTCGCTGCCCCCCGTCTCTGGAACTCTCTCCCAGATCATCTGAGAGCTCCACAACCACTGATTGATTTTAAAAGAGGCTTGAAGACTTTTTTATTTAAGCAAGCCTACTCTGCCTCCACATGATTTTTATGTTGTTGATTTTTATCTTTGATTTTATTGACCACATGATTTTTATGGTTGATTTTTATCTTTGATTTTATTTGCACTGTGTAGCACTTTGAGATTTTTCTTAATGAAAAGTGCGGTACAAATTGGATTTATTATTATTATTATTATTATTAATCCCATTTCCTCTCCACCAGCAGCCACTGGTCTCCTCTCTGGTTGTAACTCCAAAGTGACGACACTGGCACGGCCTCCTTTAGATGGGCTCTTTATTAAAACGCCATGCAAACCACAGAAATAGAAGACAAATTTTTAGATATCGATACATTTACAGACAATCAGGTGACACTGGCTTTAACAGAAGTTACCTCATGACCGCCTGACACTTTGGAGGTCTTTAACAGTTAAATTCTTCCTCGTCAACTCTAAATCAAAATATTAAGTAATTAAAACACCATAACCAAAAACACAGCAAGATATTACAAACATAACTGCAAATACCTTGACAGCTACAGTAAACACAAGGCATCTCGTAGGATCATAATGTTATTAATGTACAGGTTCCGTGAAACTTTCTGCCATTTTTGTCGCTGTTGGAGATTTAGTAAATACTGTCGTTTCCATCTTTGCCAAAACTCATTTGCTAGAAATTGTACTCTTCTCAATCTTTTGTTCAAGTACAAATCTTCTCTGCAAAACTGTCCTGGAGGGGGAAGAATAACTGAAGATTTCATCCTAAATATGTGATTGGGAGTTAATGGCTCCGGACCCATTAAGTATCATTAAGATACTCCACACTTAAGGGTCTGCTGTTAATGATGATCATTGAATTTATCTAACATTGCTGTTGGTATGCTTCGTACAGTTTAAATTTGGCGTTCCCAGATGCCTCCCATGTGGCTAGCTGATGGTATGTTCATGACAAACTCGCAACCAATAGCTCTTTGCGGTTCTTGGTCCATATCCTTCATTAGCTCCAAAAACTCTCTTCTAGCTCCCATGAAATGTGTCAAGTTTTTGGCCTCTACAAACCACCTTGCCTTCTGCCCAAACTTGAAAAGGCCTTGCTCCCATCAAAGAGACTCAGGACCAACTCATCTCAGTGTCATCTTTTTATTTCTCCTTTCTCTTTTTTTTCTTTAAATCACTTCACTTTCAAAGACAAGACAACCAAGCAGGTTGAAAACCTACAAACAAACAAAACAAAACACAATGAATTAATAAGTTTCCAGTCAATGTTTTTTACTTTCAAGTTATCAATAAATAAGCAAAATAAAGTTAATTCCAAATGCATACATCCATTTTTGTAAAGCCTGCTAGGTCCTCTGAATGCAGGTTTAATGTTTTAAAGTTAATTTCCTACCAGTGGTGTCTCTGCAGGAGCTTGAAGATGCGGTCTTTGTCTGTAGAGATTGCTCAGAACACAGGTGTGTTGAGTTACTTTATAGGCTCCTGAAGGCCTGAGTGAGAGAGATGGGTGCGCTTGATTTCTGTGAGGCGCGTACCAGTTGGGTGGAGATGGTATTGCACTCACACCAATACACCATTTGCTGTTTTAAGTTGACACCTCCCACTTGAGCTCCTGGTCTTTGAACCTAAGGAGGTCACACCTCTTTCTCTTCACTAGATCTTGTCCCAGCAGGGTTTTCTTGTTCTTCTATTGGCAATAACACAACAATGCGCCTTATGTCTCTGTGAAGTATTGTTGAGGGTATCTTCATTTGAAGTTCCTTCCTCATCTTCCTCGTTTGTCCTCCAGCTCTCACAAGTGGTACGGGGTAACTTGGATAAGTACGAACATGCACATCTCTTACCGTCCCCTTTCCGTCACTTTTTACACTAATCACTCTGCCAAGTTTGTACTGACCTCTCAAAGCATTTTGCAAGCCAAATAATGTCACCGACAGCAATATTTCGCTTCTTTGAATGCCATTTACTTCTGACAAACAAATTTGGTCCAGCTAGTTGACTCCATTTTCTCCAGAATCTGTCCACTTCTGTTTGAATGAACTTTAATCTCTTGAGTGGATAACTTTTAAAGTCAAATCCACAGTTATCACTCTTTGGATCAGTTCTTCCAAGCAGCAGAGAGTTTGGGGTGATGTAGCTTATGCAATCTTCTCGAATTTGAGTTCTTGCATCTATTGGTCTTTCATTAGCCAGATTAGCTGCCATATACAGGAATGTTTGAAATTCACTCCATGTAAAAACTCCATCTGATCCTAGATTGTGCAATGCTTGCTTCACTATCTTTACAGCTGCTTCTGCTGCCCCATTCCTATGGGGGGAGTCTGCAGGATGTATTTTCCAGCTCCATTCAGTTCCATGTTTCAAAGCTTCCTGTTGAATTTGCTCTTTGTTTAGATGGTCCAAAAACAAGTAAAGATCAGCCAGGACAGGTTTGGCTCCAATAAAGTTTTTTCCGCCATCTGACCATAACTTCCTTGGATGTCCTCTCAAGGCTGTAAATCTTTGGTATGCTAACAAAAATCCTTCACTTGACTGATCGCTTACAAGATCTGTGTGAATAGCTCTAGATGACATGCAACAGAAGATGATGCCCCACACTTTCAGTTTAACTCTTTTCCGGGCCTCATCCCTCACTTCATAGGGTCCAAATAGATCAATAGTAGTAAACTCAAATGGTCTGGCAGGCAGTGTTCGTTCTGGTGGAAGATCCCCCATTATCTGTTCACATCTCTTTGCCCTGATTTTCCAGCACGTCACACAATTATCCACAACTTTTTTAGCCAATCTTCTGCCTCTCACCACCCATGCTTTTTTCCTCACTTTTCTGCCACTTTGCTTGCTTTCCAAAGTGAGTTTCCAGTTTTCAACAGCTCTTCTCACCCATGCAATGACTCTGACTAGTTTAGAAAGACTACTATATCTTCTCTCTTGAATTAATTGTTTGGCAATGAATGTAAGAGGAGAGATCTTGAGTTGGCTGTCTTTTTCTTTACACTCTGTAGCTTTTAAAGCATTCTTTGTCACATCCTCATCACACATTTTTTCTTTAGTTTGCTTAGACTGTGCTCTGGTTGTTACTGCTGAGAAAGCTTTTCTTTGGAGCTTTTCAACACCTTCTTTTGCACCTATAGCAATGTCTTTGGCTGATCTTATCGGCCATTGATCAATAGGTTGCACCAAGAATTTTGGTCCATTTTGCCACTGTGAGTCCTCTTGGAGGTACTCAGGACATGCTCCTCTTGATGTAATGTCTGCAACATTGAGCTCACCTGGAATCCACCACCAATCTGCGACAGGCCCAGCTTTCTGTATTTCACCAACTCTGTTAGCAAAGAAAGTTTGGTACCCATAGCTGTCACGCTGAATGGCTCCTAGCACAGTTTGGCTGTCCAGAAAATGGTACCAGCCTCCAATTTCCATCCTGCTGTGCTTTTCAACATACTTCCTCAGTCGAGCTGCAAACACTGCACCACACATTTCTGCTTTTACAGGTTCTCCTTTCTGGTCAAGTGGAGTGAGTTTTGCTTTGGATTCTACAAGTCTCACTTGGATCCCTTGCTCTGTCTCCCATCTGAAGTATAGAACTGCACCATAACTTTTGTCACTTCCATCAGAAAAAGTTATTCCTATGGGCTTTCCAATCCAACTGATTGGTGTTAAACTCATGTGAAATTTAATTTGGCCAAGGCGCACATACTCCTGGAACAACTCAATGGCTTCATTTCTTAGCCCATCAGAAAGTGGCTGATCCCAAGTGTCATCTGCTTTACCTGCAGTTCTGGTTTCTTGGAAAGCCTTCCTCACTAGAATGGCTCCTTTCTGTTTGGTGGGTGTGACTAGCCCAATGGGATCAAAAAGACTAGCTACTTGGCTAAGGAGTTCTCTTTTAGTGAGAGGATTTGGAGTATTTGCCCTCACTTCTCCTTCTTCTAGGTTTTGTCCCACCTTCTTTTTTTCCCTTCTTTTTGAGAAGTTGATTGATGTCATCACATATAATTTATCCTCCTCCACCAGATATCCCACTCCCAAAGCCTTATTATCATCTTCTTTCAACTGATTAGGGAGTGTAAGGATGTTTTCCCTGCTAGGTAAGGACATTTTTTGCCTCCCACTTTGACCTGATAGGACCCATGGTTTCAAAAAGAATCCCCCAGCTTGTAAGATCTCTTCCACCTTCTTAGTGTGTTTGTGCAAAAGTTCTGGGTCATTGTCAGATGTTAAGATGTCATCATAATGGTAAATGGTAAATGGCATGTACTTATATAGCGCCTTTATTCAAGTTAGGAGACTTGACCAAAGCGCTTTACACTACATTCATTCACCCATTCACACACACACTCACACACTGATGGTGGCAAGCTACATTGTAGCCACAGCTGCCCTGGGGCTCACTGACAGAAGCGAGGCTGCCGTACACTGGCGCCACCGGGCCCTCTGACCACCATCAGTAGACAATGCAGGTGAAGTGTCTTGCCCAAGGACACAACGACAATGAAAGTCGGAGTCGGGGCTTGAACCGTCAACCCTCCGATTACAGGGCAAACTCCTACATCCAACGCCACTGTCGCCCCATCCAACATAACAGTCTTCTTCCAGGATCCTCCGCTCCTCTTTACAGCTGTCAAACATGGGCAGTTTTGATGTCTCTCGCATTGCTACTTGGGCAATACATCCAGCAGGTCGATCCCCAATGTTAACTCTGGTAATGGCAAACTCACCGATCTCCTCTTCTGAGCTGTCTCTCCAGAGGAACCTGTGTAGATGTCTCTCCAGGTCCTCAAGCCACACAGAGTTATACATCTTTTTAATGTCTCCCAAGGCAGCATGCAGTCCCCTTCTGAACCTGAGTAGAACAGCACGAATAGGATTTAAAACATCAGGACCTTTCAGCAGAATATCATTCATACTTAGACCTTCAAATCTTTGACTGCTGTTCCATACTAAACGCACAGGAGTGGTCACAGAATGAGGATTTGGTGCCACTTGGTGGTTTATATACCATACTGGTCCTTTCCAGGTGTTTAGGGTGGCTTCTGTTAGCTTTATTGCTGCTTTCCTCTCCACCATTTCATGCACCTGGTTTGCATAGACAGTTTGCCATTCAGGCTCTTTATTTAATCGTCTTTCTGTTCTTAAGAAAGTTGATTCAACACTTTTCCTGTTATTGGGAAGACAAGTGGGTTCTACAATCCAAGGATACTTTGCATCCCAGTGGGGAGCATCACTGTGGTCATCTGCTTGTACATAGGTAAGACCTTGTTTAATTATTTCAAGTTCTTTCTCCTCCATTAATGTCATATCTTTACCACCTGGTTGACATGTCCCACAGCGACATCCACCACACTTTGGTTCACAAGCTGTTCCTATGCTCTCCCACTTCCACCAATCAATGAACTCTTTATTGGTAGTTGTACTTTTGCTTTCTGCTTTAACTTCTTTGAAACTGCAGACTTCTTCATACTTTACAGCAGCAGTGCGCATAGAACGAGCAAAGTGTGTCTCTGACCTGTGTGCTGCCACGTCGACATCTTCACAAAGGTCCGGATGAGCTCCTTCCACGGTCATGCCTAGTGGACTGTTCCACAGGACCAGGTCTCCAACAACCTTGACTCTTTGAGGGGCCAGTCTGCCTTTTCTGTGACTTATTAGCAGCTCAATGGTATCTGGTCTTTTGAGGTCTTCCAGGTCAACATCTGGGAAAAACTTTTGCAGCTGCAGTGGTTGAATGACTTTATGCACTTTAGCAATTTCACTGAGTCCATAACAAATGAGCTGGTGGGCTTTCACTGTGCCTTTGGGGGTTTTGACTCTAACTTTTAACAGGTATCGTTTTGTTCTAACTTTGACTGACATTCCCCCAACACCATGAACAACTAATGTTATGTTCTCACCTTCTAGGTTCAACCTTTTAGCTGCTTGAAGAAGCCAAGTCAATCAAAGTGCCAATTTTCTGGCCTGCATTTGCAGTGACTTCCAACAGCATTAGAATGACAGGTTGCTCCTTTAGTCCATATGACTCCATAAGCCCAGGGACTTCACACTTTGTGTTTCTTGTTGAAGCAGTTACATTTGAAAAGGCTTTTCTGCATTCATCTGCTAGTTCTGGTGAAAGTCCAGCTATGAATTTCTCCTGCTCTTCTGTTAGTCTATTTTTCCTTCTTGGTTTATCAATCCCAACCCTTGTAAGCTCACCCTTTGGGCAAAGGAGGAAATGGTGATCTGAAAAGCTCCCTTTCTTACAGTCTTTGTTTCTACAAAGGTAAGTGTTGATGCATCCAGCATCATCTTCATGCTTTCTCAAACACCTTTTGCATGTTTTCAATGTCTTTACAATGTTGAGCTTTTCAGGTACATTCATTTCTTTGAACTGTTTGCAGAAGAATATTTTATCTCCATGTCTTGCGTCTCCACACACAATACAGACATGATTCTTTCTTGTGGATCGAGTAAAAGCATGTCGTTTCTCAACCTTTTTCTCCGTCTTTTCACTCACTCCAAGTTGCTCTAATCTCTCTAGAACTTCCTCCTGCGTTTTTAAAAATTTGAGAAGACTATCAAAATGGTTATCTGGTGTAACTGCATTGGCAGGATTAACCATAAAAACTAGCCAGTCTCTTTTGATAACATCAGGTAGTTTGCTCTCTAGAGATTTAATAACCAGAGGGTTTTTCATGGCTCCAATGTTACCTAGCTCTGTTAAGTCAGCTAGAGCCTTTTCAATTGCTTGTATAAGATCTATCACCTTCCTTGGCTGATTTGCTTTCAGGGGTGGAGTCTTCTCAAGCTCTTCAATAATTTCTAAAGCAATGCTTGACTTGTCGCCATACCTATTTTCCATCACTCGGAACATATCTGCAGCAGTATCATAAGCAGACAGGTGTAATTCACTACAGATCCTTTTATCTACACTATCCAACAACTGAAACTTTTTCACTTCCACTGAGCCACTTGGTTCTCCCTGGTTCTGAAGACTTTCCCAGTCTTTTCTCCATCTGTGAAAGTTTCTTTTACAACCATGAAATTTTGGTAGACAAATGGGCCTGATCTTTACAATGGGTGCGGGTGGAGCTAGTATAGGTAAAGATGTAAGGTCTGATTGAGCAGCATCTGATTTACTCTTCTCCTCTGCGATCGTTTGTGCTATGGCAAACTGTGATTTTCTTGCTTGAAGTTTATTTTTCATCAATTTAATCTGTTTTATTCTGTCTTCAATATTGTCCTTCTCTTCTACAGGAATCCATATTTCCCAGGTCACAAAACTTTTAATAGATTCCTGGATCACATTCTCCACAAAGGACAGTTGGACTTCATATGCACTTTTGTTCACAGTTAAAACTTTTATGTCAGAAGCATCATTACATGCCTTTGTAGAAACAAAGACTGTAAGAAACGGAGCTTTTCAGATCACCATTTCCTCCTTTGCCCAAAGGGTGAGCTTACAAGGGTTGGGATTGATAAACCAAGAAGGAAAAATAGACTAACAGAAGAGCAGGAGAAATTCATAGCTGGACTTTCACCAGAACTAGCAGATGAATGCAGAAAAGCCTTTTCTGCATTCATCTGCTAGTTCTGGTGAAAGTCCAGCTATGAATTTCTCCAGCTCTTCTGTTAGTCTATTTTTCCTTCTTGGTTTTCAACTGTCAAGTTTTTGGCCTCTACAAACCACCTTGCCTTCTGCCCAAACTTGAAAAGGCCTTGCTCCCATCAAAGAGACTCAGGACCAACTCATCTCAGTGTCATCTTTTTATTTCTCCTTTCTCTTTTTTTTCTTTAAATCACTTCACTTTCAAAGACAAGACAACCAAGCAGGTTGAAAACCTACAAACAAACAAAACAAAACACAATGAATTAATAAGTTTCCAGTCAATGTTTTTTACTTTCAAGTTATCAATAAATAAGCAAAATAAAGTTAATTCCAAATGCATACATCCATTTTTGTAAAGCCTGCTAGGTCCTCTGAATGCAGGTTTAATGTCTTAAAGTTCATTTCCTACCAGTGGTGTCTCTGCAGGAGCTTGAAGATGAGGTCTTTGTCTGTAGAGATTGCTCAGAACACAGGTGTGTTGAGTTACTTTATAGGCTCCTGAAGGCCTGAGTGAGAGAGATGGGTGCGCTTGATTTCTGTGAGGCGCGTACCAGTTGGGTGGAGATGGTATTGCACTCACACCAATACACCATTTGCTGTTTTAACTTGACAAAATGTGTCCCTTGGTCACATCTTAGTTGTCGAACAGGGCCTCTTATTGCAATCAGAACCCGAAGAGCGTTCATGAAAGCATCAGCTGATAAGTCCTTAAGGGTTTCAATGTGCACAGCTCGTGAACATAAGCAGGTGAACAATAATCCATATCTTTTGACTTCCTTTCTTCCTTCCTTTACCATGAATGGACCAAAACAGTCAACACCGCAATATGTAAAAGGAGGTACCGTTCTTGTTCTTACTTCTGGTAACTCTGCCATCTGTTGGACATTTGTATTCTTTCTAAATCGCCTACATTTAACACAGTGGTAAATGTGCGAAGAAACTATACTTCCACAGCATAAAATCCATATGCCATTTCAACGTAATGGTCATGCCTCTTCCTTGTTGATGTACACGTTCATGGTAGTATTTAACGAGCAGGGCTGATAAATGGGACTCCTTGGAAAGAATTGCGGGATGTTTGACATGATGATGCAAGGCTGATTGGGACAATCTTTCTCCCACCCTAAGAACATCGGACTTGTCCAAGAAAGCATTTAGCTGCTTTAGCCTGTCATGTTTGTGCAGAGAATTTTCCTTCTGAGATCTGATTCTCTGTATTTCCTCAGTAAAAGCTTCTCTTTGCGCTAACTTGATAATGAACACTTCTGAGCCTCTTCTCTCTTAAAGATCTGTTGTTTTGTTTGTTCTTTCTTGAACACCTTTAAACTCTTTTATGCATCGTTTGAGCATGGCGATAGCCTTTTCGGCTCTCAAACAATCAGAAATCTTCATGACCTGCACGGAGTTCAGGATCTGTCTCTTTAACTTCTCCCACCATTTCCGCCTTGATTGGAAGATCTTTTTTCCAAAGGAAATCTGGACCCTTCAACCAGTTTGATTCTTTCAGTTGTGCAGCGGTTAAACCCCTTGAGGCCTGATCAGCCGAATTTTCTTCTGAGCTGACATGCTGCCATTTTTCAGGACTTGTACTTTGTCTTATTCGTTGAATCCGATTGGCAACGAATGTGTGAAATCTTTTAGCGTCATTGCTTATATATGCCAATACTACCTTAGAATCCGTCCAATAATATTCTAGTAGATTTTCAATTTCCAGTTCTTGTTCGATTACATCCACGTTTCGGACTGAAGTTACAGCCGACGACAGTTCGAGTCTTGGGATGGTCATTTGTTTGATGGGTGTAACTCTCGCTTTTCCCATGACGAGCGAACAGCTTATTTGCCTTTCCTTGCTAATTGCTCTAAGGCAGGGGTGTCAAACTGGTTCCAGAAAGGGCCGTGTGGCTGCAGGTTTTCTTTCCAACCAAGCAATAGCACAGCAGACTGCAATCATCTCATCAAGGGAGTCCAATCTGAACATGATGACTTGATGATATGAATGGAGTCTGGTGTGCTATTGTTTGGTTGGAAAGAAAACCTGCAGCCACACGGCCCTTTCTGGAACCAGTTTGACACCTGTGCTCTAAGGTATGAACATGTGCCGTAATCATTGAGGCTCACATCCGAGAAGTTATGCGATTTATACTGTGTGATGTTGACATCTTGTGAGTAGCTTCGTGGGATCTTCAGAGCTCCCAGCTTAGGCAGGTCTCTCAACCATACTTCCCATCATGGTAGAATGTGATTTGGAAGATCATCATCCCAGCTAACCTTGTCTTTGCATAATGTTTGGAGTATTTGCTTTCCAATCACTGTGAAAGGAGCGACAAACCCACGTGGGTCATAGATGGAAGCGACAGTCGAGAGTACCCCTCCTCTAGTCAATGGGTTGTCCTTAACTTGAACTCTGAACTGGAATTCGTCAGCTTCTACGCACCATTGTATTTTGAGTGCACGTTCAATCTGGAGTTCTCCAAAAGCCATGTTTTGATATTTGGGTTGAGCTTGTTCTTCTTGGGGAATTGTTGTAAGCACTTCTTTATTGTTTGACACAAACTTATGCAGATGTAAGTTGCCTGTTTTGCAAAGTTCCAGCTGTATAGCTTTGGCTGTTGATGTCACACCAGCAAGTCCATCAACGACATAAAACCCCCTTTGGATGAAGTCAACGGTCTCTTTGATGAACTTGTTTCTACATTGCGATGCAATGTGCTTGAGTCCAAAATTACAACATCCAGGAGATGAGGCTGCTCCGAAAAGAGGTACTTTCATCCTTTAAACTGAGAGTTCGGAGTTCATATCACCCTCGTCCCACCAAAGAAATCTTAAGTAATGTTGATGTTCCTTAATGACGTGTAATTAGTGGAACATTCTTTCCACATCACACATAATGGCGACGGGGCCCTTTCTAAATCGGCATAACACTCCGACCAATGTGTTGGTGAGATCAGGTCCAGTCAAAAGATGATCGTTGAGAGATGTTCCATGGAAGCGTGCAGAACAATCAAAAACTACATGTATATTTTCTGGTTTGTGGGGATGGTAAACCCCGTGATGCGGGATGTACCATGCTGTCTTGTTGTCCAGCTCTTGTTTTGGCACCTTCTCTGCATCTCCGTGAGATATCATACCATTCATGAACTTGACATAATCTTTATAGTATTTCTCATCCATTTTGAGTCACCGTTCCAATGCAGACAATCTGTGTTCAGCACTTTGCTTGTTATTTGGGAGATTTGGATTGTCTGTTTTGAATGGTAACGGGAGTTCGTAATGACCATCTTTCTTCTGTTTTGTGCCTTTGGTCACCTTTGACAAGAACAAAATGTCTTCCTTTGAAACTGGATTCTCATCTGTTGCATGTTCAGAGACATCTGATTCCAAAGCCTTTATCACATCAGTTGGACTGGCTTCCTTTACTTGAGTTCTGCATACAAAATGCACTTGTTGCTTGAGTTCAACTGCTGGTTTTGAAACAGGAAATACTTCACGAACTGTGACTTGTACCGATGACATCATTGTGATTTTGAACATGAGACGAGCAACCAACTATGCTCCACCCGAGATCAGTTAACTGCGCGTAAGGTTGGTTCTCCTGGCCTGCAAGAACTTCACGTGGTAGGAGGGCTTGTGGACAGTTATAGCCGATAAGTAGACCAACTTCGCATCCAAGCAGTGGAGTTATCTTATTTGCCAGCTTTTCCAGATGGGGCCACTTTAAGGCGGTTTCAGACGTTGGGATATGTGATCTGTTAGCAGGGATAAACTCTCTTGTATAAACTGGTGGCAACAAAATTCTCTTTCCATCCTTATATCCTCTAACTTGAAGGTTTACCAGTTTGTCACATGGTATAACAGTTTACTTGGTGGACATAGTTGACAGGCACAGATTGACTTTACTTTTATTTGTGTCAAGACCTTGGGCTACTTCATTCAAGATGAAGGATGTATCACTCTGTGAATCAAGGAGTGCATAAACTGAAACCTCTCTGTCTGGGTCGTTCCTTGATAAAACCCATACAGGTAGTATAGATGATGTCACTGTGCTTGAAGTTGCTTGAGTTACTCTGCTAGAGATCACAACCGATGGGTTATCTCCTTCTTTATCGTCAGCTTCGTCCTTGTCTTAACACTTTTCACTTATTGCATGTATTACTCTTTTATGCTGAATGAACATGTCTCTGTGCAAACATGTTGGATGTCTCTTTAGACATTTTTCACATGCTCATTTTGTCACACTTTTTGGAGTGATGTCCTCTTCTTAAACATCCAAAACACAGACTTTCCGCTCGTGCAAACTGGACACGGTCTTGAAGTGGGGTTTCTTTGAATCTGAAACATTTATCAAGTGCGTGACCATTTCCTTTGCAGAAAGGACAGGTTATAGTATTTGTGTGATTTCAGTTTGTTGTTAGCGTTTTAGCTTGGATGACTTGGTTGCGTAATTGTTTGGGTTTACTTATTTCCAAACCTTTAAGAGCTTGCATTGATGCTATGGGATCACATGCCAAGTCTGCTTCAGTGGATAAAAAATCAGCAAACACATGAAAAGATGGATATTCTCCATCATTAGCCCTTCTTTTTTTCATGGCTGTCCGGTTCCATCTTGCGGTCAACTAATCTGGAAGTTTTAGCAAGAGTTTCTGGATTTCCATACAATCATTGAGAACCTCCAATGACCTTATATGTGACATTGCAGCCTTACAATTCTTAAGGAAGTCAGCAAATTCTCACTTCCATCCTTTGAGTTTATTTTAGGCCAGCTGTGAAGCTTGTCTCTGAAGCACTTTCCTATGGTGAATAGATCCCCAAAACGTTTTTCCAGCACCTGCCAAGCTGAGTCATATGCTTCATCTGTCCCCACTAGAAGAAAACCTTCAACTGCTCTCTTTGCAGGTCCACCTAGATACTTTCTGAGATAATAGAGTCTCTCATTCTTTGGAATGTTTTTCCTTTCTATCAGGGTTTTAAAGGATAACTGCCAATCTTTGAACTTTAAATGGTCACCAGTGAACAATGTAGGTTCTGCAGTTGGAAGATGATTAGCACTTATTGCATCTGCTAGTACGCCAACTAACTCATAATTCGACTGTTGTTGAGCTGCATCAGAGGAGACCCGTGTGGCCTGAGGGACGAATGGTGGACTTGATGCTTTTAATGTTTGGCTCATACTGGCCTTAGGTTGTTCAGCAAGACTTTGTTGAGTTTGGTTTATTACAGTGGGAGTATGTGGTACAGATCAAACCATTGCAGCATCATGGAAATGGGTAACATTTAGAGCAAGAGAAGAATCATGTGCTGTGAAAGGGATTGCTTGGATTTCACTTTCTGTTTTAACACTCTGTGATGAACTCTGGCTTGGAGAAGTACTTTCAACCTCATCATAAACCTTTACACGTGCTTTTGCAGCATTAATATTTTTTATTTCTTCCAAGCGTTTAATCTTTCTTCGCTGCTGTTCCATTGCTTGCTGCCTTTCCAAATTCTCACATTCCAGTTTTTGTAACTCAATCGTTTCCCTTTCTTGCTCTTCCATAACTGCTAATATTTGTTGAGATGCAGCTGCCTCTGCTTACAATCTTTTGGTCGTTTGTGAACTCCCTGAACTACTTTTAGACCTTCTGGATTTTGACCTTGATGTCGTACTTTCAGATCCCAAAATCTGGCCACGGCTCTTCGTCGCCTTCTGCAACGTCACCTTGCAGCTGTTTCTCAGCTCTTCTGGCAATGAATTCAGAAAATGATGTACATGCATCTACTTTGCGCCTTGTGTCAGCATCAGGAGTTTGTATTTGTCGTATTTCTTTATAAATGGTTTGCGTATCTCTGCAGGTGATGTTTACATTATTAATCAGCTCCTTTAACTCACTGTCTGAAGCTTCTTTTCTTAGTATTACTTTGCTAAGTCTTGCTGCATATCTCCATTTTTCAAAAGCGACTGCATATCTGTGTTGAAGCTTTTTAAGTTTCTCCTCCTGAGGCTCTTTACCCTTTTCAGTTAGCGTTCTAACTCTTTCACTTTTTCAGGCAGTCTGTGGTTCTGAGATCAGTATAAATTTTCTCCACTTCAGTGCATGATACAGCATAGAGCTCTTTATTATGTTTGTCAGTCATCTTATAAGTATAGTTTAATGTCACTAAAGGCTCAATTTAAATTGCAAAATACTGTTTCAAATTTCCAACTTATATGACTTGAATATTACTTTATACTGTAGCTGTAATGAGCTTCACTCTTAATACAGATGTATTTTAACTTAAAGAACTTTGTTAACTTCACATATAGTTTGACCTCAAGATAAAAACACTTTTTCCTTAGCAATAGCTCTGAAGTTTAGTAGAGAATAAGTAACCTTTTAACAAATGTGTTGTAGAAACTTACTGTGGTTTTAAATTTCACTTAATCCACTCTTATTCTACTTCTAACATTGTCCTTAATTTCCATCATACTTCAGTTGTTCAAGGTTGTTGCTGTTGGTTTCTTGTAAACGGTGAGCTTGACAAATGGCGCCCTTTTGTGTTACATCACGGTACCGTCGCTCACTGCAGCTGCCGTCGTCTTACCCAGTCTCATGGGAAAATGTACCCCCACTACGTTGGTCCACACTGCAAAACGTAGTGGAGGTACATTAATGGCCATTTTTTTGTGGTACTGTTACGTTTCTTCTGCCTATACGCTTTCTATTGTTTTACGTCCTAGTCACGTGACTTTCAAGATTCCAGCTGGGAGAAGAAAAAAATATATATAGATGGCCGACATTCGCTCATTTTTTTGTGGAGAGATTAATAACTTGAGTTTGTTTTTGCATTAAAATGAGTTTTGATTACATTTCTAGTGAGAAATGTATAGTTTGTTGCCAGAATATTTACTCAGGGAATGTACATATTCACTTGCTTGTTCGTTTCTTGCAAAGATTTTTCAAGATAATGTGAAACTGAAACGTTTTGGTATAAACATGGCTGAGATTTCTCTAACTTTTAGTGGGAAAATCAATAATTTCAATCAGTTTCTGCATTTAAATGGGTTTTGATTACATTTATAGCGAGAAGTGTTAACGGCTTCTTAATGGCGCTGGCTGGGTGAGTTTTCACTGTGACTCCAAAGTGACGACACTGGCACGGCTTCCTTTAGACGGGCTCTTTATTAAACGCCATGAAAACTACAGAAATAGAAGATAAAGTTTTAGATATCGATACATTTACAGACAATCAGGTGACACTGGCTTTAACAGAAGTTACGTCGTGACCGCCTGACACTTCGGAGATCTTTAACAGTTCAATTCTTCCTCGTCAACTCTAAACTAAGATATTAAGTAATTAAAACACCATAACCAATAACACTGCAAGATATTACAAACATAACTACAAATACCTTGAGAGCTACAGTAAACACAAGGCTGCTCCACATAGCTCTGATCCAAGCTTCTGCTCCTTCTATGTTTATTCAAGTCGCGTTGCTTTTCACATATACGCAAATCTAACGATAACTTTCAACAAAAAATAGCACAACACAAAAAAATAATACAATCATTTTACACATTCCCGAAAAGTGAACCAAACAACATAAAATAAATTGCCTTAACTATTAGAAATAAACATACATTTTTCCAAGAAATGAATGACTTCACCTACACTGGTTGCTCCTTATCTTCTAGCTAAGGACATTCATCAGTCTGCTGCCATGATCTCCACCTGCTGTAGGTTCCTCTGTGAGGATGAGGATGGAGGATGAAGGAGGGACCATCAGGGTCAGGCTGTTGCTATGGTAACTGAGATTAGATCCTCAGGGAGAATCCTGATGCTGAGAAGATCCGGAGAACAAAGATTAAAACCAAGAGAACCCAGAGAACGACTGAAAGATGAGATGGAACGACTGAGAGAATGGAGACCATCGTCCTCTGAGGAAGGTGGAGAATAATTACTGACTATTTTCATAGATTTTTAATTGAATAGATTTTTAGTTTTAATCTTTTCCTCTGAGGGTTTAATCTGTTGCTGTCTTCTCCTTTCTAATCATGTGTTTTATAACACCGTCCAGTTTTCCGTTCAGAGCTTCATGATGAAGATGTTATCAGAGACTGACTGGAAAAAATTTGAAGCTGAAACTTTAAAGCTTTATTTTATTGTTTGAGATTATTTTATCCTGCAGATTAAAGTATTCTATAATTAAAAGTTACCACTAATACATCACTACTTTATTATACAGCTGTTTAAAACAGTCACAGCTGAACATTTAAAATAAAAATTAAATAAGGAAAAACACGAACAAAGAGTTAAAATAAAAAAACAATCAAACTTTAAAAACAATTTAAAAAATATAATTGAAAGTTAAAATCTAAAGTCCAGTTTGGTTCCTCTGAAAAACATCAGTTTTGGACCCAGTTTTTAAAAAAATGTTTTTCCCTTTCTTTACCCACTTAAATCTTTAATGTTTTTTTTAACCATAACAGCAGAAAGGTAACCCGAACCAACAGCTGCCCAGGGAGAGCTTAGTGGTTCTGTAACAGACCCAGTTGGGTTTAAAGGTTGATCTGATGGTTCTGGTCCAAAATGATTCATTCATCAGATCAGTGGAGCAGCTTATATTACTGCTGCGCTGCAGCAAGGTTCTGGGTTCTATTCCCGGCCCAGGGTCTTTCTGCATGGAGATTGAATGTTCTCCCTGAGCATCCGTGGGTTCTCTCTGGGTACTCCGGTTCCTCCCACAGTCCAAAAACATGACTGTTAGATTAATTGGCTTCTCTAAATTCTCCTTAGGTGTGAGTGTGAATGGTTGGTTGTAATGTTGTTGTTTGCCCTGCGATGGACTGGAGACCTGTCCAGGGTGGACCCCCCCTCCCTGTCCAGGGTGGACCCCCCCTCTCTGTCCAGGGTGGACCCCTCCTCTCTGTCCAGGATGGACCCCTCCTCTCTGTCCAGGATGGACCCCTCCTCTCTGTCCAGGATGGACCCCTCCTCCCTGTCCAGGGTGGACCCCCCCTCTCTGTCCAGGGTGGACCCCTCCTCTCTGTCCAGGATGGACCCCTCCTCTCTGCCCAGGATGGACCCCTCCTCTCTGTCCAGGATGGACCCCTCCTCTCTGTCCAGGGTGGACCCCTCCTCTCTGTCCAGGATGGACCCCTCCTCTCTGTCCAGGATGGACCCCTCCTCTCTGTCCAGGATGGACCCCTCCTCTCTGTCCAGGATGGACCCCTCCTCTCTGTCCAGGGTGGACCCCTCCTCTCTGTCCAGGATGGACCCCTCCTCTCTGTCCAGGATGGACCCCTCCTCCCTGTCCAGGGTGGACCCCCCCTCTCTGTCCAGGGTGGACCCCCCCTCTCTGCCCAGGATGGACCCCTCCTCTCTGCCCAGGATGGACCCCTCCTCTCTGCCCAGGATGGACCCCTCCTCTCTGTCCAGGATGGACCCCTCCTCTCTGTCCAGGGTGGACCCCTCCTCTCTGTCCAGGATGGACCCCTCCTCTCTGTCCAGGGTGAACCCCTCCTCTCTGTCCAGGGTGGACCCCTCCTCTCTGTCCAGGGTGGACCCCTCCCCTCTGTCCAGGGTGGACCCCTCCCCTCTGTCCAGGGTGGAACCCTCCTCTCTGTCCAGGGTGGAACCCTCCCCTCTGTCCAGGGTGGACCCCTCCTCTCTGTCCAGGGTGGACCCCTCCTCTCTGTCCAGGGTGGACCCCTCCTCTCTGTCCAGGATGGACCCCTCCTCTCTGTCCAGGATGGACCCCCCCTTCTCTGTCCAGGGTGGACCCCTCCTCTCTGTCCAGGATGGACCCCCCTTCTCTGTCCAGGGTGGACCCCTCCTCTCTGTCCAGGATGGACCCCCCTTCTCTGTCCAGGGTGAACCCCTCCTCTCTGTCCAGGATGGACCCCCCTTCTCTGTCCAGGGTGGACCCCTCCTCTCTGTCCAGGGTGGACCCCTCCTCTCTGTCCAGGGTGGACCCCTCCTCTCTGTCCAGGATGGACCCCCCTTCTCTGTCCAGGGTGAACCCCTCCTCTCTGTCCAGGATGGACCCCTCCTCTCTGTCCAGGATGGACCCCCCCTTCTCTGTCCAGGATGGACCCCTCCTCTCTGTCCAGGATGGACCCCTCCTCTCTGTCCAGGATGGACCCCCCTTCTCTGTCCAGGGTGGACCCCCCCTCTCTGTCCAGGGTGGACCCCCCCTCTCTGTCCAGGATGGACCCCCCCTCTCTGTCCAGGGTGGACCCCCCCCTCTCTGTCCAGGATGGACCCCTCCTCTCTGTCCAGGATGGACCCCTCCTCTCTGTCCAGGGTGGACCCCTCCTCTCTGTCCAGGGTGGACCCCTCCTCTCTGTCCAGGATGGACCCCTCCTCTCTGTCCAGGATGGACCCCCCTTCTCTGTCCAGGGTGGACCCCTCCTCTCTGTCCAGGATGGACCCCCCTTCTCTGTCCAGGGTGGACCCCTCCTCTCTGTCCAGGATGGACCCCCCTTCTCTGTCCAGGGTGAACCCCTCCTCTCTGTCCAGGATGGACCCCCCCTCTCTGTCCAGGATGGACCCCTCCTCTCTGTCCAGGATGGACCCCTCCTCTCTGTCCAGGATGGACCCCTCCTCTCTGTCCAGGGTGGACCCCCCCTCTCTGTCCAGGATGGACCCCTCCTCTCTGTCCAGGATGGACCCCTCCTCTCTGTCCAGGGTGGACCCCCCCTCTCTGTCCAGGATGGACCCCTCCTCTCTGTCCAGGGTGGACCCCTCCTCTCTGTCCAGGGTGGACCCCTCCTCTCTGTCCAGGATGGACCCCTCCTCTCTGTCCAGGGTGGACCCCTCCTCTCTGTCCAGGATGGACCCCCCCTCTCTGTCCAGGATGGACCCCTCCTCTCTGTCCAGGGTGGACCCCCTCCTCTCTGCCCAGGATGGACCCCTCCTCTCTGTCCAGGATGGACCCCTCCTCTCTGTCCAGGATGGACCCCTCCTCTCTGTCCAGGGTGGACCCCTCCTCTCTGTCCAGGATGGACCCCTCCTCTCTGTCCAGGATGGACCCCTCCTCCCTGTCCAGGGTGGACCCCCCCTCTCTGTCCAGGGTGGACCCCCCCTCTCTGCCCAGGATGGACCCCTCCTCTCTGCCCAGGATGGACCCCTCCTCTCTGCCCAGGATGGACCCCTCCTCTCTGTCCAGGATGGACCCCTCCTCTCTGTCCAGGGTGGACCCCTCCTCTCTGTCCAGGATGGACCCCTCCTCTCTGTCCAGGGTGAACCCCTCCTCTCTGTCCAGGGTGGACCCCTCCTCTCTGTCCAGGGTGGACCCCTCCCCTCTGTCCAGGGTGGACCCCTCCCCTCTGTCCAGGGTGGAACCCTCCTCTCTGTCCAGGGTGGAACCCTCCCCTCTGTCCAGGGTGGACCCCTCCTCTCTGTCCAGGGTGGACCCCTCCTCTCTGTCCAGGGTGGACCCCTCCTCTCTGTCCAGGATGGACCCCTCCTCTCTGTCCAGGATGGACCCCCCTTCTCTGTCCAGGGTGGACCCCTCCTCTCTGTCCAGGATGGACCCCCCTTCTCTGTCCAGGGTGGACCCCTCCTCTCTGTCCAGGATGGACCCCCCTTCTCTGTCCAGGGTGAACCCCTCCTCTCTGTCCAGGATGGACCCCCCTTCTCTGTCCAGGGTGGACCCCTCCTCTCTGTCCAGGGTGGACCCCTCCTCTCTGTCCAGGGTGGACCCCTCCTCTCTGTCCAGGATGGACCCCCCTTCTCTGTCCAGGGTGAACCCCTCCTCTCTGTCCAGGATGGACCCCTCCTCTCTGTCCAGGATGGACCCCCCTTCTCTGTCCAGGATGGACCCCTCCTCTCTGTCCAGGATGGACCCCTCCTCTCTGTCCAGGATGGACCCCCCTTCTCTGTCCAGGGTGGACCCCCCCTCTCTGTCCAGGGTGGACCCCCCCTCTCTGTCCAGGATGGACCCCCCCTCTCTGTCCAGGGTGGACCCCCCCTCTCTGTCCAGGATGGACCCCTCCTCTCTGTCCAGGATGGACCCCTCCTCTCTGTCCAGGGTGGACCCCTCCTCTCTGTCCAGGGTGGACCCCTCCTCTCTGTCCAGGATGGACCCCTCCTCTCTGTCCAGGATGGACCCCCCTTCTCTGTCCAGGGTGGACCCCTCCTCTCTGTCCAGGATGGACCCCCCTTCTCTGTCCAGGGTGGACCCCTCCTCTCTGTCCAGGATGGACCCCCCTTCTCTGTCCAGGGTGAACCCCTCCTCTCTGTCCAGGATGGACCCCCCCTCTCTGTCCAGGGTGGACCCCTCCTCTCTGTCCAGGGTGGACCCCTCCTCTCTGTCCAGGGTGGACCCCTCCTCTCTGTCCAGGATGGACCCCCCTTCTCTGTCCAGGGTGAACCCCTCCTCTCTGTCCAGGATGGACCCCTCCTCTCTGTCCAGGATGGACCCCCCTTCTCTGTCCAGGATGGACCCCTCCTCTCTGTCCAGGATGGACCCCCCTTCTCTGTCCAGGGTGGACCCCTCCTCTCTGTCCAGGGTGGACCCCTCCTCTCTGTCCAGGATGGACCCCTCCTCTCTGTCCAGGATGGACCCCTCCTCTCTGTCCAGGGTGGACCCCTCCTCTCTGTCCAGGATGGACCCCTCCTCTCTGTCCAGGATGGACCCCTCCTCTCTGTCCAGGATGGACCCCTCCTCTCTGTCCAGGGTGGACCCCTCCTCTCTGTCCAGGGTGGACCCCTCCTCTCTGTCCAGGATGGACCCCTCCTCTCTGTCCAGGATGGACCCCTCCTCTCTGTCCAGGATGGACCCCCCCTCTCTGACCAGGGTGGACCCCTCCTCTCTGTCCAGGGTGGACCCCTCCTCTCTGTCCAGGATGGACCCCTCCTCTCTGTCCAGGGTGGACCCCCCCTCTCTGTCCAGGGTGGACCCCTCCTCTCTGTCCAGGGTGGACCCCCCCTCTCTGTCCAGGATGGACCCCTCCTCTCTGTCCAGGATGGACCCCTCCTCTCTGTCCAGGGTGGACCCCCCCTCTCTGTCCAGGATGGACCCCTCCTCTCTGTCCAGGGTGGACCCCTCCTCTCTGTCCAGGGTGGACCCCCCCTCTCTGTCCAGGATGGACCCCTCCTCTCTGTCCAGGATGGACCCCTCCTCTCTGTCCAGGGTGGACCCCCCCTCTCTGTCCAGGATGGACCCCTCCTCTCTGTCCAGGGTGGACCCCTCCTCTCTGTCCAGGGTGGACCCCTCCTCTCTGTCCAGGATGGACCCCTCCTCTCTGTCCAGGGTGGACCCCTCCTCTCTGTCCAGGATGGACCCCCCCTCTCTGTCCAGGATGGACCCCTCCTCTCTGTCCAGGGTGGACCCCCTCCTCTCTGTCCAGGATGGACCCCTCCTCTCTGTCCAGGATGGACCCCTCCTCTCTGTCCAGGATGGACCCCTCCTCTCTGTCCAGGGTGGACCCCCTCCTCTCTGTCCAGGATGGACCCCTCCTCTCTGTCCAGGATGGACCCCTCCTCTCTGTCCAGGGTGGACCCCCTCCTCTCTGTCCTATATGCCTCGCCCCCACCACGAACCGGAAGGAATGAGGAGATGGATGGATGATCCCATCATTTTTTCTGCTGCAGTTGCAGACTTCCTCCACCAGGTGGTGGTGTGTTTCAGAGAATAGATCTTCCTCATAGGATCCAGCTGGACCTCAGAACCAGAACCAGAACCAGGACCCAGCTGTTCTCAGGTAGGCTGTTTGGTTTAATCCAGATCCAACTTTCACACTGTGACCAGAACCATTCAGTAGAACTTTATCTGGACCATTCTGATACTAGCAGCAGTTTGATGGATTCAGGAACGAATGTGATGAAAATGATCAAATGAGCAACATCTGTCATGTTCTAGATCTACATTTATTCACTGATGTTTTACCAGATATTTAAAGGAACATGGAAAATATAGAAAACACCAGAAACCTTCTGATGAGGTTAAAGGAGAGAGAAACAGGAGGAACACAGAATAACTGATCTATAAACACTTTCTATGTCAGTGAAGGGAAACAGTGACTCAGACTAACGGATCTAAACAGAACAGGAGCTTCTATTTGCTGTTATCGTGATTCTTCATGGGGGGTCCAGGTGAGTACAGGTGAGCTGCAGGGGGCGGGGCATCCTGGTCAGGAAGTCTCTGTCTCCTCTGTTGAATCTTCTGACCTCTGATAGAAACACAGAAATAGATCAATCAGATCAGGATCAGCAGCTTCTGCTGAGGGTCTATGGAGACTGGTTACCTTGGCAACCACATTTAAAAAAAGTAATAAAAAAAACAATCCACTGGACCAAGGTTTTAGACATTTCCCATCTAGGAAGCTTTTTCAATCTAAAGATGGCTGCAGGAGGAACCCTTTGATGTTCCTCCTCTTTCCACCTGCAGAATATCAGAGGCAGAGAAACAGTCAGGAAACGTCTTCAACAAGACAGTGACCTAAACACCAGGACTAGTTTCACTCTGGACCAGATCTGGACCCTGCTGGACCTTTGTCTTTCCATCTATTTCAAGTTCAGGAATAATTTCTACAGACAGAAGCATGGTTCAGTCATGGGATCTCCTGTCTCACCAATTATAGACAATCTTTGGACGCCTTCAGAGGAACATCACAAAGCCACTGGTTTAGATACATGGATGAAACATTCGTCAGAATCCAGCTAGAGGAAGTGGAAGCTTTCACCAAACACATCAACTCTGTTGACCGTAACATCAAATTCACCAGAGAGGATGCCAAGGACAACAAACTACCCTTTCTGGACTGCCTGGTGAGCATGGAAGGAGATGGAAGCCTAAACTTTGAAGTCTATAGGAAACCCACTCACACAGACCAGTATCTTCTTTCTGACTCACACCCCCCACTGGAACACAAACTCTCAGTCATCAGAACCTTCCAGCAGCGGGCAGAACATGTCTCTACTAGAACAGAAGCACAAAGATCAGAAACATCAGAGATGCTCTGCAGACCTGCGGAGACCCAAACTGGTGAAATCCCAAAGAGACGCAGCAGAACATAACGGTGAGAAGATTAAACCCTAAAACATCTCCATCCCATCATGTAGCTGGAGTCTCTGAGGAACTCCAGAGGATTTCCTCCAAGCACTCCACAACATTTCAAACCAACCAGACCCTGAAACAGAGACTAGTTCATCCTAATCTGAGCAGAGTGTCTGCAGGTCAATGCAGGGAGGAATGATCTGATCTTTGGAGAAACCAAACAACCTCTCCACAGACGCATGGCCCAACACAGAAGAGCGCCCTCCTCTGGACAAGACTCTGCGCTACATCTACACCTGATGGACAAAGGACATTCTTTGGAGGACCAGAATGTTCACATTCTGGACAAAGAAGACAGGTGGTTTGAGAGGAAGGAAGCATCTATGTTAGGAAAGACCACTTTAAAGAGGGGGGGGGGGGCACTCAGATTCCAGCTTCCAGAAACCTCCAAAGCAGCGATAGAGTTGATTCCTTCAGCGACAATATCTAGGTGTTACGGTATTGTATAACTTATATCATGTCTGTTGGTTGTTCTGTTCTTTTTCCATCTCTTTGCAGGTGATGAAGCAGACTGAAGATGTTATATCATTTTCTCCCTTTTATCTCCTCTTTCTTTCATCTTTTGTCCTTTTTATCTGTTTTTCCTTTCCTGTTCTATTTACATTGCAGTGTCCATATAATTAGTAAAACTCCCTGCATAATTATAATAAAGCAATTTATACGCATAAATCAAGCGGATCACTAAAATCTGTTGGGCTCTTTTTGGCATCAAGACAATTATTCTTATTGCCACATGGTCAGACAGGACAAAAGGAGTTGATTCCTTCCCGCCATCACAGCAACCCCCACCCCCATGCAGGGGACCAGAACATCTCCTGAGCTATCTCTATAGTTCTGCTGCTATAGGCTTAGACTGCTGGAGGACATAGGGACCCCTTTTTCATCATTCTGCTTCATTCTATCTCTATTCTCCCACTCTGCAGAATCTGTTAGTTCAATCTCTAACGTTCTGCTCTCTCTGCTTTTTCTCATAGTAGCTTCATCTGGTCTGTTCCTGTTTGGCTGTGACTCCATCCTGGAGAGAAATATCAGCTGTGCTGCTGCCATCAACACCTTTGTTTCTAGATGTTGGAGCTTGGCCTGTTTTCCAGTGTAGTCCTGTTTCTCTGACTGTGACTAACTGGATGTGCTCTCTTCATCCTCTGACATGGGAGCTGGCTCGGAGCTCGTCTGCCTGGCTGTGTGTTTCCTGGACGGGGCCGCCTGTGGAGCTGGTTTCCTTTTGTATCTATGCTTCTTTTTCTATGTCTGCTTCTGTCTCCTTGAACCCCAGTGGGCCTCAGCAGATGGCCGCTCACACTGAGCCTGGTTCTGCTGGAGGTTTCTTCCTGTTCAAAGGGAGTTTTTCCTCTCCACTGTCGCTACAAGCATGCTTAGTGTGAGGGATTGCTGAAGAGTCAATGAGTCGATGCAATCAGCTGGTTTTCCTTAGATAGAAAACTTTGAATCAATCTGACTGGATGATCTGGTGAACTGGAAAGTGACCTGAGATGACATGATGTGAATTGGAGCTATAGAAATAAACTGAATAGAATTGAATCTCACCTTTTCATCCAGGCCAATAACAACCCTAACGACCCCCCTTTCAGAGACATAGACAGGTATGGGGCATTGCAGGCTAACCAGTGTTGGGCACGTTACTTTGAAAAAATAATTAGTTGTAGTTACTAGATACTTCTCCCAAAAGTAACTGAGTTACTCCTCAATAAAAGCAACTAGTTACTAGTAAAAGTAACCAGTGGTGGACTGGGACAAAAAAGTGGGCCCTGGCATTTTGGACTAGACTGGCCCACCACATTTTTTGGTGTACTGAATGTTTATACCAACGGTGCAATACCTTAAGACCAGGTTCAATTAGTGAGAGTGGACACTTAGAATACTTCCAACATCTTAATTTATTAACACTGTAAAATGTAAACTCCACCACAGCAACAATTCTTAGATCAGAGAGAGAGAGAGAGAGAGAGGGAGGGAGGTCACAGTCAACCACACAAATGATGCTACTCCTCTCATGCTCTTCTGTGCGCTGGTGCACATGCCTCCCATCAGACGTCCCAGTAATAAATGAGCTTCTATCAGAAGTCTTTCCAAATGCAATACATACAAAACTAAAATAAAGCCTGACGCTTCTCACAATATGTGAGCCGCATCCTGTCGGTTGATTTTTAGTGGTGAACACCTTTTGCACAACTGAGTTTTTTGTGCTTTGTTGTTAGTGGTGATTCAAACAGTTTAGTAAAAGACGAGGATCAGGACGGGCAAAGTAATCTATTACCTCCTGCTCTCTGCGCTCATCTCTCTCTCCTCAGCCGCAACGACATCATGTTCACTGCTCAGTTCGCCGTCGCCTCCACTACAACCACAGACATCCCAAGTTCCAAAAACTAATTTCAGGGAAATAATTAATGAAGATCAATTGTGCCTTCATCAGTAGTGGATTAGAGATATACAGTGAAGTTCACAAGAGGGCCAATTCAGTCTGGTTCAGGTAGATATTTCATAAAGCAGAAAATAACAATCTGATTGTACAATTTATTTATGATGCTTTATAATAATAAATAAGTGCCATAAAATATTTGCTCGCATGCTTGCATTAATTATCTGTGCCTATGTTTTTTTTTTTGCTCAGGTGCTCTGTGCGCTCGCATTTCATTTGGTGCTCTATTGTGCCCCTGTATAGTACTGGGTCAGCTGACGCCCCTGGCTGCACCATGCGCCATACATGCACTCCATCATTCTTCACCTTCACGAGACATGGAGACACTTTCTGCTGCAAAATGAGGAGACTGTAAAAGAGTAAACTGAAACTTATTGGCTTATTTTTCAGACTGATCCAATCAGCTCTCTGATCAACCAGTCTCCTGGAACGCTGGTTAATCAGAGCATCGCTTTGGACAGAAACGCAGCACAGGTTTCACCAGCAACCTCTTTCACACACCCCGCTCTCTGTTGTCTGCGCAATCGCAGTAGTTCTAATCCACACATGATGCATGAATTATTGTACTGCCTGCCCTCTCTCACTCACATTAAAAAGCACCACCTCCCAGAGTCTAAAATCTAAAATATTTATCCGACTCGCGGGCATCCGTGAACAACTGTCTATATGAGGGAGACGCCTGAAACTTCCAGGAGACTTGGGATGTCAGCAACCACCATCATATTTACCATCAGACACCGGAGCAGATGAAGGGCCTGCTGATGGGAACATGTCAGTCAGTTTCTCTGCGCCTCCCTGGCGTTTCTTCTTCATTCCTACTGTGAACACAAAGTTCCAATGGAGGTGAAGGTTGTTTCTCTACTTTCTGATTGGCCGAGCCCTTTAGACTGTCAGGGATGATAACCAATGGGCTGCAGTAGCCTGAGGGAAGGAACGGGGGGTCAGAACAGACTCTTGCTGCTGATTTTAGTTTTCTTCATGCAGTATGCAAATATAATGAGGCCGATATATAATAATAACAATAATAATAATAATAATATTAATAATAACAATAATAATAATAATACATATTATTAATATACATGTGGGGTCTGCCGGCCCAAACAGCACGTCCGCTCACTGGGCAAATGCCCGGTACGCCCGATTACCAGTCCATGCTTGAAAGTAACTATTGCGTTACTTTTGCGTTTCTCGCCCCCGTAACCCTCCCCTCCAGCCCCCACCTTCTCACCGTGTGTTTCCAAAGCCAGCTGAATAGAGCGGACGACAAAGACAAGAACCTGCAGAGAGTTTAGCATTTATTGCAACTCAACCTAAATGACATCAGGGGGGGAACGCTATCTGAGGGGGTTTATAGGCCCGTCAGATAGCGTTCCCTCTGCTTAACATGGGGGAACACTCTATGATACGATGTAAATATCATCAGGCTGCATTATCTCTCCTCATGGGAGTGAATTTTTTTAACAGGGCGTTCAGATCTGGTGATGAAATTAATAACTGGGGATGTTTAATTCTGAAATCCTGTGTGTTTGGGTTGTTATAGATACTGCAGCGTCTGTCCGTTAGTTTAAACGCCGTTACTCCCATCACAGAGGCTAATAAAGACCTCAGAAACCCCCATTCCAAAGGGGGGGACCCGTTCATCTGTTTCTATTTGCATGTTTTCTAAACTAAAACCAGGCTTTGTTGGGCTGCTGGATAAAACCTGGAACTAAACGCTATTTCTGACATTTTGAACTGAAAAATCTTCCTGGATGGAAGAGAAACGTCTTCAGACTTGGAAACAAAGTCCAGAGGATTGATTTTAAGTTTTTAGGGATGCCTATGACCTGAATGACTGAGAATCTTCACCAGCATATTCAACAGATATATTAATAATGAAGACCAAAGAGCTGTCCAAAGACACCAGAGACTAAAATGTCCTCCTCCATTTATTCTCCTAAATTAGATGCACCAGTCTGAGGTGGTCAGCTGCATAAAGACACCCGACCACCCCAGACAACCAGGAAGAAACTACTAACATGGCCCAGACCAAAGAGCTGTTAAAGACACCAGAGACTAAACTGTCCTCCTCCACCAGGCTGGAAAGGCTGCAGGGAAATAACCAAGCAGCTTGGTGGGAAAAGCTCCACTGTTGGAGCTTCATTAGAAAATGGAAGAAGCTAAACATGGCTGACAGTCTGCCTCAGACTGGAGCTCCATGCAGGATCTCACCTGCTGGGGATCAATGATCCCAAGAAAGGTGAGAAATCAGCCCAGAACTACGGCTGCTCAATGACCTGGAGAGAGCTGGGACCACCGTTTCCATGGTTACTGTTGGTAATACACTAGGACGTCATGGTTTGAAATCATGCATGGAAGGTTCCCCTGCTTAAAGCAGCACATGTCAGGGCCGTCTGCAGTTAATGAGCATCTGGATGATCCAGAGGAGAGAAAGTCATGTGATCAGATGAGACCAAAATAAACCTTTATGGTCAGAATCCCACTAACTGTGTTTGGAGGAAGAAGAATGATGAGAACAATCCCAAGAACACCGTCCCTACAGTGAAGCATGGCGGTGGCAGCATCATGCTGTGGGCTGTTCTTCTGCCCATGAGACAGGTTGACTGCACTGTATTAAGGAGAGGATGAGCGGGGCCATGGATTAACAGATTATTGGGAACAACCTCCTTTTACTCAGAGCAGTGAAGATGGGTGGAGGCTGGGTCTTCCAGCATCACAATGACCTGAAGCACAGCCAGGATAACCAAGGAGCAGCTCTGGAAGAAGCAGATCTAGGTTCTAGCATGGCCTAGCCAGTCTCTAGACCTAAACCCTACAGAGAATCTATGGAGGGAGTGACAGCCCAGAAACCTGACTGATCTACAGTAGATCTGTGTGGAGGAGTGGGCCAAAATCACTGCTGCAGTGGTTTCACACCTGCTGAAAAACTACAGGAAACCTTTGACCTCTGGAATGAAAGGCTACTGGACCAAATATTAACACTGATTTTCTCAGGTGTTCAAACGCTGATCTTCCTCAGAGTAAATCCTAACCTCTATCTGACCGTCACCAAGTTCAGCCCCGTTTAGTCAGACTTTAGAATGAGAACCTAGACTTTTACCTTCTGAGCTCTGATTGGTCAGTTTCCTGCAGGTGAGGGAGACCTGCTGCCTGATGACATCACTGCTGCAGAGAGACAACAGGAAGTGGAGGAGGACGTCCTCAGAGTCTCCATCAGTCCCCTGAGAGACAAAGACAGGTTAATAAACTCACCTGGAGCTGATTCAGCTCAGACTGACCAGGTACTGACCAGGCTCCGCCCCCTAGGAGTCACACTGATGTGACCTCTGACCCTGACTGCTCTCTGAAGCCCCTCCCACTGAGGATCAGCCAATCGCAGCAGACTCTGGACCTGTTTCCCTGACAACCAGACCTGAGCCTCAGCCGTCCCATCGTCCATCACCAACCTGAGGGACAAACAGAACAAGAACCATCGGTTCAGACGGTACCAGGTTCTAAAGGCGGTTCAGACGGTACCAGGTTCTAAAGGCGGGTCAGACGGTACCAGGTTCTAAAGGCGGGTCAGACGGTACCAGGTTCTAAAGGCGGGTCAGACGGTACCAGGTTCTAAAGGCGGGTCAGACGGTACCAGGTTCTAAAGTTGGGTCAGACGGTACCGGGTTCTAAGGTCGGGTCAGACGGTACCGGGTTCTAATGTAGGGTCAGACGGTACCGGGTTCTAAAGGCGGGTCAGACGGTACCAGGTTCTAAAGTTGGGTCAGAGGGAACCAGGTTCTAATGTAGGGTCAGACGGTACCGGGTTCTAAAGGCGGGTCAGACGGTACCAGGTTCTAATGTAGGGTCAGACGGTACCGGGTTCTAATGTAGGGTCAGACGGTACCGGGTTCTAAAGGCGGGTCAGACGGTACCAGGTTCTAATGTAGGGTCAGACGGTACCGGGTTCTAAAGGCGGGTCAGACGGTACCAGGTTCTAAAGGCGGGTCAGACGGTACCAGGTTCTAAAGTTGGGTCAGACGGTACCGGGTTCTAAAGGCGGGTCAGACGGTACCAGGTTCTAAAGGCGGGTCAGACGGTACCAGGTTCTAAAGTTGGGTCAGACGGTACCGGGTTCTAAGGTCGGGTCAGACGGTACCGGGTTCTAATGTAGGGTCAGACGGTACCGGGTTCTAAAGGCGGGTCAGACGGTACCAGGTTCTAAAGTTGGGTCAGAGGGAACCAGGTTCTAATGTAGGGTCAGACGGTACCGGGTTCTAAAGGCGGGTCAGACGGTACCAGGTTCTAATGTAGGGTCAGACGGTACCGGGTTCTAAAGGCGGGTCAGACGGTACCAGGTTCTAAAGGCGGGTCAGACGGTACCAGGTTCTAATTTCAGGTCAGTCGGTACCAGGTTCTAATGTAGGGTCAGACGGTACCGGGTTCTAAAGGCGGGTCAGACGGTACCAGGTTCTAAAGTTGGGTCAGAGGGAACCAGGTTCTAATGTAGGGTCAGACGGTACCGGGTTCTAAAGGCGGGTCAGACGGTACCAGGTTCTAATGTAGGGTCAGACGGTACCGGGTTCTAATGTAGGGTCAGACGGTACCGGGTTCTAAAGGCGGGTCAGACGGTACCAGGTTCTAATGTAGGGTCAGACGGTACCGGGTTCTAAAGGCGGGTCAGACGGTACCAGGTTCTAAAGGCGGGTCAGACGGTACCAGGTTCTAAGGTCGGGTCAGTCGGTACCAGGTTCTAAAGGCGGGTCAGACGGTACCAGGTTCTAATTAGTTCTGGTTTAGCCTCAGGAACAATAACAGGTGAGTTAATCAGAACCAGCAGGTTCTGATCAGCGGTTCTGTTCTTACTTTGTTCTGGACTGGAACACAGCAGAGGAGGATCCACACTGAGAGCTGCAGACCTGCAGGAGAACGGATCAGAACCAGTCAGACTGTAGAGGGCGCTGCAGCTCTAGAATAGAACTAGATCTAATAGATCAGTATGGAGTGACTTTTATACCAAAACGTTGTTTACAAAAATGCATGTTTCACACAAACAAATCTTATCTCTCATAAATAAACATGTTGCGCTCAAATAAATCTTGTTTACCAATAAATCTTGTGTTATTAACTCTCCTCTGATGTCAAACACAAATCAAACTTTTTTTCAAACTGTCCTTAAATGTTTTAAACACAAAAGTTAGTTTTACAAACCGAACTCTAACATTGGACTGAAAATATAATTAGTAAATTTTCCCTGAGTCCAAACCGATCTCTGCTGCATAGCAATCAGCCTCTCCTCGTGTTCCAGACAATTCTTCACTCACTGCTGTAAGTTTCTGCTAAAAGTCATGTGATACATGGAGAACTGTCATTCTGACTAACCGACAGCAGGAGGCGCCACACAATCGAAACACCTGAAACGTGCCGCCGGCAGGATAAGATGAGGTTTGGCTAAAGACTGATGTGAGATTAAAGCTGCATGATGAGAGCACTGCAGGTGAGTTTGAAACGTTACGAGTTAAAAAGATAAAAGACGACTATGTCACATTTATGCAGACAGAAATATGACATAGTTGTTATATTTCCAATCGTCATGAACGATTTCAGTTTACTGCCACTGCTGCAGTTCAAGATCATGTTAGCCCAGAGCAACACATTAGACCTGGCCTAGGCAACGCTAAACACAAACTATTGCTGCATAAAGCAACTCCTTCAGGTAGCCTGTGTTTGGTGTGGAATGTCAAGTAGTGCTACAGAGGATACCAGGATTAATGCAGCGCTAACAGATCATTTAGGGTTCTTTATTCTTTCTTCTATGCATTTCTTTCCAGAGACCAGAATATTCTCACATTGAGTCGGCAGGAAGGAACCTGCTGCCACTGTTAACAGCAACAGTTCAGGATCCAGACCAGAATCAGCAACTGCAGCTTGAAATTCAGGAACCATCTCTAGTCAGGAACTAAGAATGAGACAGACTGACGTCCAGCAGGAGATGACCAAGTTAGAAATTATGACTCTATATGTTATTATGACAACAATATATGTTTCACATTTTTAATTTATCTGCTACATTTGACCATTTGCTTTAAAGGTCTTTTCCTGGTCTTTTCAGACGAGAAAGGACCAGTGGAAAACAGAGATTTCCTGCACCACTTGAAAGCAGTTCATCAGTCCCCACAAAGAGCACAGATCTCCAGTTTGTTTGTTTTTTCACTTCTAAGACTGATGACAAGGATTCCAGAAGGATCCCAGGATGTTAACGGCCATGGTTAACGCCTGATATCATTGCCTGAAAACAGCCGCCATGCACAGGTTAACATGCAGAAAATCTAACATGATGCTGAAACCCAATCAGTAGCACAGCTGAGACGGCTTGTTGACATCAAAGCTCTGTGGGATCAATTAATCACTATAAGGATTTTTTAAACATAATTGTGAAACAATTCCCAATGAAAACCATCAGCTGACTCCCTGATTACAATTGGCAAATTATTAATATTATGGAAATGTACCTAAGTTCTATCAGTCTGGTTCTATGAACTTTTAATTAGTTTAGTTGGACATTAAAGCAGGTCTGCTGAATAAGAATAAACAGGTTAAGGTTGTTTCTAACTTTGCATTAATTACTGTCAGTTCAGTTTGGAGCATTTGGACATAAACAATCTGCCATTGACTGCAATGACAATCAGTTATATCAACTGTGATCATCTTTATGTAAGAAGCTATTAGTTTTTACTATTTTCTTATAGACATGCGTACGTATGTGTGTTTAAAAAAGGTTCCAGCAGCCTTCTAGCTGAGTAACCTAAACTGGAGACCTCAGCAGGTGGATGGATGTTTCACAAGGCAGCAGGCTGAGCATTATTTGCTACAGTATGGTGCATCTCTAATAATTATTTTAAGACAATTTTAATGATTAGTTTTTTCACTGTCCTACTGCAAGAGAGAACTGGCCTTCATCATCACTGAAGCTAATTTCTGTATAAAATAAACTTAACTTTCATATTTCCAAACATGTTGAAGAAGGAAGTGACCAGAGAGAACTTCCTGTGATCCCACCTGAGTCTGACGGCTAAACTGCTAAACTTCTACAGGCTGCATCCAGAAATGGAAGACATGTGATTTCCATCATTTCACTACAAGATGACATCAACACAGAACCTCTACCTGCTGATGCTGCAGCGTTCAGCTAAATGACAAAATCTCAATGCAGAACTAGTGGTGAAATGTTACCATTACAAGTTCCTTTGCTTCATATAGGCTGCGTCTCAATTAGAGTCCTGCAGCAAAACCATAGAAAACAGCGAAGAAGAAAGTTTTTTATCCACAATATTCCAGCAAACCAAGAGAGAGCTAACTGAACTATTATCTTACAAATACTGAGTTATTTCTTTTTTTTTTTAAACAGGAATCTGAGTAGGGGTGTAAATCACCTCCATCATGGCGATTCCATTCAGTATCGATTTCCTGACCCAACCATTCCATTATTTTTGATACTCAAGAATACACCACGATTCAATTAATTGGTTCATTTTTTTATTTTATTTTTTACACCTTACAGTCTAGACTATGTTTCAACTTTGAAATAAATCAATGAAAGCTGTAATATCGTTAGGGATTTTAGAAACAACAGCAAATAACAGAAGTAGAAAAGTTGTACTCCACCTATTCCTATTAAAACCTCAATCACTGAAAAATAATAACTCCTGCTTTATAGATTCTAAATCAGTGCAATGCAATCGGTCTCCGTCAGTCACGTGACATTTTTTGCTAAGATGCCATTTTTGGTTGAAAAGGCGTAAACAACCGCAGCATAGCTAAACGAAGGACTAAAGGATTGAGTTTGTTTCTCTGACTATATGGAAAAAAGTAAGCAGAATGCGAAATTACCGTCCCGGTGTCGTGCCAAGGTAGTTATCCCTGCGAAAATTTGTATCCCCTCGTTGGGAGCGCGCACGGAGTAGGAAGAACAACCCGAGTTAACTCCACTTCAATTCCAACGTGCAGAACTTGAAATTTGAAAGGTTTTACGTACATGAGAGTTGAGCTTTACTGTTTTGTTCTTTACTTCACATGTTATAGCAGAATATCGCCAGTGATATTGATCTAAAACTAATAATAAAACACAAACGTTGGCTTGAAAGCTGGTCGCTGACAGCAGTGTCTACTCCTCCCTCTGAAAGCAAACAGATCCTTGTTCTTTTCCACATGTTCATTAAAAAAATCTCTCATTGTTTCACAGTGTCCAAATGTTCTCATCCCATTGAAAACTGTTGTAAACCATATACTTGTAATAAAAATGAAATAGAAAATGGAGTGCACGTGTAATCATTAAAGACTATATGCAGAAGGAAAATAATTTTTTCCTGGTTGAAATTTAGTACTTAAATCTATATCTGTGTTTATAGTAACGTACAATTTATCACTGTTGTACTATCCTTTATAAACAGTTTGTGTTCTAACATCAGCCGTTTTATTTCATCCTATTTTGCCAGAATTGGCAATATGGGATGAAATAAAACCTGCTGTAATCTGTTCCCCCTGTCTAAATCAGACAAAAAAGGCCCCAGCTTTTTCATTTTTGGCTTATAAACATCTTTTATCCATTATCGGACATGCACTATGGAAGCCATTCTGAAGCAGTCAGGGGGGGATTCTGCATGAGCCAAATAGCAGAGACAGGACCAATTGTCAAACTTTTGGTGTCGATCATTCGATTTCATCCT
>NW_024038205.1:60000-114913 GCF_016077235.1 Cyprinodon tularosa
AAGACATCTTTACGCTTCATTATTTTTTTCTTCAGGCTTACATTATGTTAGGTATATATCTTTTTTTAAACAGTTTGAACAAATGTATAAAATCATGTGGTATGTAGATACATGAAGTCAGGCCTTACAGGCTTAAGGCAACGTTTTGTTTATTAGGCAACAGTAAAACAGAACGACACAAAACAAATAAATAAAATATAATAAAAAAACAAGGGGGCATTATGTCATGCATTTATCTAGGCTTTTATTTTTAAATATTTTCCTGGACTTCCAGGCCAGCCATGAAACCTTCTCCGTCTTTCACCTCTGAAGAAGAAAATGCTAAAAGGAGTTTAGCAAGTCCAAAAACGGGCCGTTGTTTTTATTACATTTTCTGTTTTTTTGTTTATAAATTCTGGTGACAGGACAGGAAAAACAGCTTTGTTTTTAGTTTTTTCCGATTTTGATTTGTAAATGGAAAAATGGAAAAACAGAAATAGTATCCGTCTTTGGTTTTCAAGAAAAAAAACAAATTGCCTGAATGTAAACGGACCCTTTAATCCATCTGTCCTCTGAGCTCCTACCCTGGTTAGCATAGATCTATTAGCATACACTTCCTTCACACTGGCTGTTTCTCAATTGACTAGAACGTCAGTACGGACTCGTGTTCTCTCCAAGTCTGTTCTTGACTAGAACCCAGGAAAGTCTGGACTCTGGGAGAACGGGAGCAGAATAAATCTGGGTCAACTGGAAGAAGCGTACTGATGACATCACCACATTCAGCGCTAGTCTGGAGCTGCATTTCTCCTGTTATTAATAGTCTCTAGATAATAATGAATTCTGACTTTTTTCATTTAGTGGAGGAATAATAATGAACACAGTCAGATAAACACAAATCAAATGAACATTTTACCAAATAAAACAATCAAACCTCCATCAGAGCCAGCGGTACTTCACACACGGCTATGCAGAGAGAGGGCTGCTGCAGACGGGCTAATGCAGACGAGCTAACGTTAGCCCTGACTGCTGCAGACGGGCTAACCTTAGCCCTGGCTGGTGCAGACGTGCTAACGTTAGCCCTGGCTGGTGCAGACGGGCTAATGTTAGCCCCGGCTGCCGCTGACGGGCTAACGTTAGCCCCGGCTGCCGCTGACGGGCTAACATTAGCCCTGGCCGCTGCAGACGGGCTATCGTTAGCCCTGGCCGCTGCAGACGTGCTAAGGTTAGCCCTGGCTGCCGCAGACGGACTATCGTTAGCCCTGGCCGCTGCAGACGGGCTAATGTTAGCCCTGGCCGCTGCAGACGGGCTAACGTTAGCCCTGGTTACTGCAGATGGGCTAACGTTAGCTTTGGCTGCTGCAGACGGGCTAACGTTAGCCCTGGCCGCTGCAGACGGGCTAACGTTAGCCCTGGTTGCTGCAGAAGGGCTAACGATAGCTTTGGCTGCTGCAGACGGGCTAACGTTAGCTTTGGCTGCAGCAGACGGGCTAACGTTAGCTTTGGCTGCTGCAGACGGGCTAACGTTAGCCCTGGTTACTGCAGATGGGCTAATGTTAGCTTTGGCTGCTGCAGACGGGCTAACGTTAGCCCTGGTTACTGCAGATGGCCCCTCTGTTTATTCACTGAGCACGGTCCCTCTAGCGTTCTTTTAAATCGGTAAATTGCATCTGTCTCTGTCTCACTTTAACCATGAAGACATGTTCCCTTAACCCAGTGGTTACCAAAGATTTTCTTCTGGGCCCCCCTTTGGATTACAATAAAATTTCCAGGCCACCGTGTCACACACGGCTATGCAGAGAAAGGGCTGCTGCAGACGTGCTAACGTTAGCCCTGGCTGCCGCAGACGGGCTAACATTAGCCCTGGCTGCCGCAGACGTGCTAACATTAGCCCTGGCTGCCGCAGACGTGCTAACGTTAGCCCTGGCTGGTGCAGACGGGCTAACCTTAGCCCTGGCTGGTGCAGACGTGCTAATGTTAGCCCTGGCTGGTGCAGACGGGCTAATGTTAGCCCCGGCTGCCGCTGACGGGCTAACGTTAGCCCCGGCTGCCGCTGACGGGCTAACATTAGCCCTGGCCGCTGCAGACGGGCTATCGTTAGCCCTGGCCGCTGCAGACGTGCTAAGGTTAGCCCTGGCTGCCGCAGACGGACTATCGTTAGCCCTGGCCGCTGCAGACGGGCTAATGTTAGCCCTGGCCGCTGCAGACGGGCTAACGTTAGCCCTGGTTACTGCAGATGGGCTAACGTTAGCTTTGGCTGCTGCAGACGGGCTAACGTTAGCCCTGGTTACTGCAGATGGGCTAATGTTAGCTTTGGCTGCTGCAGACGGGCTAACGTTAGCCCTGGTTACTGCAGATGGCCCCTCTGTTTATTCACTGAGCACGGTCCCTCTAGCGTTCTTTTAAATCGGTAAATTGCATCTGTCTCTGTCTCACTTTAACCATGAAGACATGTTCCCTTAACCCAGTGGTTACCAAAGATTTTCTTCTGGGCCCCCCTTTGGATTACAATAAAATTTCCAGGCCACCGTGTCACACACGGCTATGCAGAGAAAGGGCTGCTGCAGACGTGCTAACGTTAGCCCTGGCTGCCGCAGACGGGCTAACATTAGCCCTGGCTGCCGCAGACGTGCTAACATTAGCCCTGGCTGCCGCAGACGTGCTAACGTTAGCCCTGGCTGGTGCAGACGGGCTAACCTTAGCCCTGGCTGGTGCAGACGTGCTAATGTTAGCCCTGGCTGGTGCAGACGGGCTAATGTTAGCCCCGGCTGCCGCTGACGGGCTAACGTTAGCCCCGGCTGCCGCTGACGGGCTAACATTAGCCCTGGCCGCTGCAGACGGGCTATCGTTAGCCCTGGCCGCTGCAGACGTGCTAAGGTTAGCCCTGGCTGCCGCAGACGGACTATCGTTAGCCCTGGCCGCTGCAGACGGGCTAATGTTAGCCCTGGCCGCTGCAGACGGGCTAACGTTAGCCCTGGTTACTGCAGATGGGCTAACGTTAGCTTTGGCTGCTGCAGACGGGCTAACGTTAGCCCTGGCCGCTGCAGACGGGCTAACGTTAGCCCTGGTTGCTGCAGAAGGGCTAACGATAGCTTTGGCTGCTGCAGACGGGCTAACGTTAGCTTTGGCTGCAGCAGACGGGCTAACGTTAGCTTTGGCTGCTGCAGACGGGCTAACGTTAGCCCTGGTTACTGCAGATGGGCTAATGTTAGCTTTGGCTGCTGCAGACGGGCTAACGTTAGCCCTGGTTACTGCAGATGGCCCCTCTGTTTATTCACTGAGCACGGTCCCTCTAGCGTTCTTTTAAATCGGTAAATTGCATCTGTCTCTGTCTCACTTTAACCATGAAGACATGTTCCCTTAACCCAGTGGTTACCAAAGATTTTCTTCTGGGCCCCCCTTTGGATTACAATAAAATTTCCAGGCCACCGTGTCACACACGGCTATGCAGAGAAAGGGCTGCTGCAGACGTGCTAACGTTAGCCCTGGCTGCCGCAGACGGGCTAACATTAGCCCTGGCTGCCGCAGACGTGCTAACATTAGCCCTGGCTGCCGCAGACGTGCTAACGTTAGCCCTGGCTGGTGCAGACGGGCTAACCTTAGCCCTGGCTGGTGCAGACGTGCTAATGTTAGCCCTGGCTGCCGCAGACAGGCTAACGTTATCCCTGGCTGCTGCAGACGGGCTAACCTTAGCCCTGGCTGGTGCAGACGTGCTAACGTTAGCCCTGGCTGGTGCAGACGGGCTAACCTTAGCCCTGGCTGGTGCAGACGTGCTAACGTTAGCCCTGGCTGCTGCAGACGGGCTAACCTTAGCCCTGGCTGGTGCAGACGTGCTAACATTAGCCCTGGCTGGTGCAGACGTGCTAACGTTAGCCCTGGCTGCCGCAGACGGGCTATCGTTAGCCCTGGCCGCTGCAGACGGGCTATCGTTAGCCCTGGCCGCTGCAGACGTGCTAACCTTAGCCCTGGCTGCCGCAGACGGGCTATCGTTAGCCCTGGCTGCCGCTGACGGGCTAACGTTAGCCCTGGCTGCTGCAGACGGGCTAACGTTAGCCCTGGCTGCTGCAGACGGGCTATCGTTAGCCCTGGCTGCCGCAGACGGGCTATCGTTAGCCCTGGCTGCCGCTGACGGGCTAACGTTAGCCCTGGCTGCTGCAGACGGGCTAACGTTAGCTTTGGCTGCAGCAGACGGGCTAACGTTAGCTTTGGCTGCTGCAGACGGGCTAACGTTAGCCCTGGTTACTGCAGATGGGCTAATGTTAGCTTTGGCTGCTGCAGACGGGCTAACGTTAGCCCTGGTTACTGCAGATGGCCCCTCTGTTTATTCACTGAGCACGGTCCCTCTAGCGTTCTTTTAAATCGGTAAATTGCATCTGTCTCTGTCTCACTTTAACCATGAAGACATGTTCCCTTAACCCAGTGGTTACCAAAGATTTTCTTCTGGGCCCCCCTTTGGATTACAATAAAATTTCCAGGCCACCGTGTCACACACGGCTATGCAGAGAAAGGGCTGCTGCAGACGTGCTAACGTTAGCCCTGGCTGCCGCAGACGGGCTAACATTAGCCCTGGCTGCCGCAGACGTGCTAACATTAGCCCTGGCTGCCGCAGACGTGCTAACGTTAGCCCTGGCTGGTGCAGACGGGCTAACCTTAGCCCTGGCTGGTGCAGACGTGCTAATGTTAGCCCTGGCTGGTGCAGACGGGCTAATGTTAGCCCCGGCTGCCGCTGACGGGCTAACGTTAGCCCCGGCTGCCGCTGACGGGCTAACATTAGCCCTGGCCGCTGCAGACGGGCTATCGTTAGCCCTGGCCGCTGCAGACGTGCTAAGGTTAGCCCTGGCTGCCGCAGACGGACTATCGTTAGCCCTGGCCGCTGCAGACGGGCTAATGTTAGCCCTGGCCGCTGCAGACGGGCTAACGTTAGCCCTGGTTACTGCAGATGGGCTAACGTTAGCTTTGGCTGCTGCAGACGGGCTAACGTTAGCCCTGGTTACTGCAGATGGGCTAATGTTAGCTTTGGCTGCTGCAGACGGGCTAACGTTAGCCCTGGTTACTGCAGATGGCCCCTCTGTTTATTCACTGAGCACGGTCCCTCTAGCGTTCTTTTAAATCGGTAAATTGCATCTGTCTCTGTCTCACTTTAACCATGAAGACATGTTCCCTTAACCCAGTGGTTACCAAAGATTTTCTTCTGGGCCCCCCTTTGGATTACAATAAAATTTCCAGGCCACCGTGTCACACACGGCTATGCAGAGAAAGGGCTGCTGCAGACGTGCTAACGTTAGCCCTGGCTGCCGCAGACGGGCTAACATTAGCCCTGGCTGCCGCAGACGTGCTAACATTAGCCCTGGCTGCCGCAGACGTGCTAACGTTAGCCCTGGCTGGTGCAGACGGGCTAACCTTAGCCCTGGCTGGTGCAGACGTGCTAATGTTAGCCCTGGCTGGTGCAGACGGGCTAATGTTAGCCCCGGCTGCCGCTGACGGGCTAACGTTAGCCCCGGCTGCCGCTGACGGGCTAACATTAGCCCTGGCCGCTGCAGACGGGCTATCGTTAGCCCTGGCCGCTGCAGACGTGCTAAGGTTAGCCCTGGCTGCCGCAGACGGACTATCGTTAGCCCTGGCCGCTGCAGACGGGCTAATGTTAGCCCTGGCCGCTGCAGACGGGCTAACGTTAGCCCTGGTTACTGCAGATGGGCTAACGTTAGCTTTGGCTGCTGCAGACGGGCTAACGTTAGCCCTGGCCGCTGCAGACGGGCTAACGTTAGCCCTGGTTGCTGCAGAAGGGCTAACGATAGCTTTGGCTGCTGCAGACGGGCTAACGTTAGCTTTGGCTGCAGCAGACGGGCTAACGTTAGCTTTGGCTGCTGCAGACGGGCTAACGTTAGCCCTGGTTACTGCAGATGGGCTAATGTTAGCTTTGGCTGCTGCAGACGGGCTAACGTTAGCCCTGGTTACTGCAGATGGCCCCTCTGTTTATTCACTGAGCACGGTCCCTCTAGCGTTCTTTTAAATCGGTAAATTGCATCTGTCTCTGTCTCACTTTAACCATGAAGACATGTTCCCTTAACCCAGTGGTTACCAAAGATTTTCTTCTGGGCCCCCCTTTGGATTACAATAAAATTTCCAGGCCACCGTGTCACACACGGCTATGCAGAGAAAGGGCTGCTGCAGACGTGCTAACGTTAGCCCTGGCTGCCGCAGACGGGCTAACATTAGCCCTGGCTGCCGCAGACGTGCTAACATTAGCCCTGGCTGCCGCAGACGTGCTAACGTTAGCCCTGGCTGGTGCAGACGGGCTAACCTTAGCCCTGGCTGGTGCAGACGTGCTAATGTTAGCCCTGGCTGCCGCAGACAGGCTAACGTTATCCCTGGCTGCTGCAGACGGGCTAACCTTAGCCCTGGCTGGTGCAGACGTGCTAACGTTAGCCCTGGCTGGTGCAGACGGGCTAACCTTAGCCCTGGCTGGTGCAGACGTGCTAACGTTAGCCCTGGCTGCTGCAGACGGGCTAACCTTAGCCCTGGCTGGTGCAGACGTGCTAACATTAGCCCTGGCTGGTGCAGACGTGCTAACGTTAGCCCTGGCTGCCGCAGACGGGCTATCGTTAGCCCTGGCCGCTGCAGACGGGCTATCGTTAGCCCTGGCCGCTGCAGACGTGCTAACCTTAGCCCTGGCTGCCGCAGACGGGCTATCGTTAGCCCTGGCTGCCGCTGACGGGCTAACGTTAGCCCTGGCTGCTGCAGACGGGCTAACGTTAGCCCTGGCTGCTGCAGACGGGCTAACGTTAGCCCTGGCTGCCGCAGACGGGCTATCGTTAGCCCTGGCTGCCGCAGACGGGCTATCGTTAGCCCTGGCCGCTGCAGACGGGCTATCGTTAGCCCTGGCTGCCGCAGACGGGCTATCGTTAGCCCTGGCTGCCGCTGACGGGCTAACGTTAGCCCTGGCTGCTGCAGACGGGCTAACGTTAGCCCTGGCTGGTGCAGACGTGCTAACCTTAGCCCTGGCTGCCGCAGACGGGCTAACGTTAGCCCTGGCTGCCGCAGACGGGCTATCGTTAGCCCTGGCCGCTGCAGACGGGCTATCGTTAGCCCTGGCCGCTGCAGACGTGCTAACCTTAGCCCTGGCTGCCGCAGACGGGCTATCGTTAGCCCTGGCTGCCGCTGACGGGCTAACGTTAGCCCTGGCTGCTGCAGACGGGCTAACGTTAGCCCTGGCTGCTGCAGACGGGCTAACGTTAGCCCTGGCTGCCGCAGACGGGCTATCGTTAGCCCTGGCCGCTGCAGACGGGCTAACGTTAGCCCTGGCCGCTGCAGACGGGCTAACGTTAGCCCTGGTTACTGCAGATGGGCTAACGTTAGCTTTGGCTGCTGCAGACGGGCTAACGTTAGCCCTGGCCGCTGCAGACGGGCTAACGTTAGCCCTGGTTGCTGCAGAAGGGCTAACGATAGCTTTGGCTGCTGCAGACGGGCTAATGTTAGCTTTGGCTGCTGCAGACGGGCTAACGTTAGCCCTGGTTACTGCAGATGGGCTAATGTTAGCTGCGGCTGCTGCAGACGGGCTAACGTTAGCCCTGGTTACTGCAGATGGGCTAACGTTAGCTTTGGCTGCTGCAGACGGGCTAACGTTAGCTCTGGCTAATGCAGATGGCCCCTCTGTTTATTAACTGAGCACGGTCCCTCTAGCGTTCTTTTAAATCGGTAAATTGTCTCTCTCTCTGTCTCACTTTAACCATGAAGACATGTTCCCTTAACCCAGTGGTTCCCAAAGATTTTCTTCTGGGCCCCCCTTTGGATTACAATAAAATTTCCAGCCACCCCCCCCCCCCCCCCCCCCCCCCCCCCCCCCCCCCCAATATTTAACTTTGCTATCATCAATACATTAAAAAAGCCTCTGTGCAAAATGGAGTGAAAACATTGAACAGCTCCCTGAGAGTTTTTTCTTTGTACTTTAATCCTCCCATCTTTTCAGTGGCTGTAGTGAGCCTGCTTTTTGCTGTAGATCTTCTCAAATCTGGGTTGCAGTGTCACAACTGTCCATTATGCTCAGTCAAGCAAGCACTGTTTTTTTTGTTTTTTTTTTTCTTAATTAGTCCATACCGCTTCCCGCGGCCCCCCTGTAATGGCATTGCGCCCCCCATAGGGGGCACGCCCCACACTTTGGGAACCACTGCCTTAACCTTTAGATGTTGGTTCTGTTCTTTAAAGTTTAATCATAATAATCGTCATGTTTCTGTCTGCAGCTGTTGTTGCTATGCCAACAGACCTGGAAGCTATGCACATGATGCTACATGAACAGCATGTTGTTGAAGAACCTGATGGTACCAGCTGGGGTTTACTGGGATCTAACTGGATTCAGTTTCCTTTATAGAACCTTCAGACATCAGTCAGTGATAAGTTAGTGGTTAACTAGATCATCCAGGTAGTTAGAGCTACAGGTGAGATCAGCTAGTCAGTCATTCAGTGATGGATTACCAATGTGATCAGGAACCATGTCATCTACCTGGATAGCTTCCTGAGGAACCTTGACAGCAGCACCCTGTTACCCGGCAACAGACCAGGTGGGTGGGGGGCGTGGCTTAGGTCCAGGTATACACTGAGACTCCACCCACTTTGGTCACATACAGTCAGGCGAACACCTGAAAAACAGACCTGGTTAGATGTGGATCCCTGCAGGGTTCTACAAATCTGTTGGTTCTACCCGAGGTTTGAATGGTTCTACCTGAGGTTTGAATGGTTCTACCAGAGGTTTAAATGGTTCCACCCGAGGTTTAAATGGTTCTACCCGAGGTTTGAATGGTTCTACCTGAGGTTTAAATGGTTCTACCTGAGGTTTGAATGGTTCTACCCGAGGTTTAAATGGTTCTACCAGAGGTTTGAATGGTTCTACCAGAGGTTTCAATGGTTCTACCCGAGGTTTGAATGGTTCCACCAGAGGTTTAAATGGTTCTACCAGAGGTTTGAATGGTTCTACCGGAGGTTTGAATGGTTCTACCCGAGGTTTGAATGGTTCTACCCGAGGTTTAAATGGTTCTACCCGAGGTTTTAATGGTTCTACCAGAGGTTTCAATGGTTCTACCCGAGGTTTGAATGGTTCTACCCGAGGTTTAAATGGTTCTACCAGAGGTTTAAATGGTTCTACCCGAGGTTTAAATGGTTCTACCCGAGGTTTGAATGGTTCTACCTGAGGTTTAAATGGTTTTACCTGAGGTTTGAATGGTTCCACCTGAGGTTTAAATGGTTCCACCCGAGGTTTAAATGGTTCTACCTTATGGTTAAATGGTTTTACCTGAGGTTTGAATGGTTCCACCCGAGGTTTCAATGGTTCTATGTGAGGTTTAAATGGTTCTACCCGAAGTTTCAATGGTTCTACCCGAGGTTTCAATGGTTCTACCCGAGGTTTCAATGGTTCTACCCGAGGTTTAAATGGTTCTACCCAAGGTTTGAATGGTTCTACCTGAGGTTTGAATGGTTCTACCCCAGGTTTAAATGGTTCTACCCGAGGTTTGAATGGTTCTACCCCAGGTTTGAATGGTTCTACCCGAGGTTTCGATGGTTCTACCCGAGGTTTCAATGGTTCTACCTGAGGTTTAAATGGTTCTACCTGAGGTTTAAATGGTTCTACCTGATGGTTAAATGGTTTTACCTGAGGTTTCAATGGTTCTACCCGAGGTTTAAATGGTTCTACCAGAGGTTTAAATGGTTCTACCCGAGGTTTGAATGGTTCTACCAGAGGTTTCAATGGTTCTACCCGAGGTTTAAATGGTTCCACCCGAGGTTTGGATGGTTCTACCCGAGGTTTGAATGGTTCTACCGGAGGTTTGAATGGTTCTACCCGAGGTTTGAATGGTTCCACCCGAGGTTTGAATGGTTCTACCCGAGGTTTGAATGGTTCTACCCGAGGTTTCAATGGTTCTACCCGAGGTTTAAATGGTTCTACCAGAGGTTTAAATGGTTCTACCCGAGGTTTGAATGGTTCTACCCGAGGTTTGAATGGTTCTACCCGAGGTTTGAATGGTTCTACCAGAGGTTTCAATGGTTCTACCAGAGGTTTAAATGGTTCTACCAGAGGTTTCAATGGTTCTACCAGAGGTTTCAATGGTTCTACCAGAGGTTTCAATGGTTCTACCCGAGGTTTGAATGGTTCTACCCGAGGTTTGAATGGTTCTACCCGAGGTTTGAATGGTTCTACCCGAGGTTTGAATGGTTCTACCCGAGGTTTGAATGGTTCCACCCGAGGTTTGAATGGTTCTACCCGAGGTTTGAATGGTTCTACCGGAGGTTTGAATGGTTCTACCCGAGGTTTGAATGGTTCTACCGGAGGTTTGAATGGTTCTACCCGAGGTTTAAATGGTTCTACCCGAGGTTTCAATGGTTCTACCCGAGGTTTAAATGGTTCTACCCGAGGTTTGAATGGTTCTACCCGAGGTTTAAATGGTTCTACCTGATGTTTAAATGGTTCTACCTGAGGTTTAAATGGTTCTACCCCAGGTTTAAATGGTTTTACCTGAGGTTTGAATGGTTCCACCCGAGGTTTGAATGGTTCTACCCGAGGTTTAAATGGTTCTACCAGAGGTTTCAATGGTTCTACCCGAGGTTTGAATGGTTCTACCCGAGGTTTCAATGGTTCTACCCGAGGTTTGAATGGTTCTACCCGAGGTTTCAATGGTTCTACCCGAGGTTTAAATGGTTCTACCAGAGGTTTAAATGGTTCTACCCGAGGTTTGAATGGTTCTACCCGAGGTTTGAATGGTTCTACCCGAGGTTTCAATGGTTCTACCCGAGGTTTCAATGGTTCTACCCGAGGTTTGAATGGTTCTACCAGAGGTTTAAATGGTTCTACCAGAGGTTTGAATGGTTCTACCAGAGGTTTCAAAGGTTCAACCTGATGTTTAAATGGTTCCACCTGAGGTTTAAATGGTTCTACCTGATGGTTAAATGGTTTTACCTGAGGTTTCGATGGTTCTACCCGAGGTTTCGATGGTTCTACCCGAGGTTTCAATGGTTCTACCCGAGGTTTCAATGGTTCTACGCGAGGTTTGAATGGTTCTACGCGAGGTTTGAATGGTTCTACCAGAGGTTTGAATGGTTCTACCAGAGGTTTAAATGGTTCTACCAGAGGTTTCAATGGTTCTACCAGAGGTTTCAATGGTTCTACCCGAGGTTTCAATGGTTCTACCCGAGGTTTAAATGGTTGTACCCAAGGTTTGAATGGTTTTACCTGAGGTTTCGATGGTTCTACCTGATGTTTAAATGGTTCCACCTGAGGTTTAAATGGTTCTACCCCAGGTTTAAATGGTTCTACCTGATGGTTAAATGGTTTTACCTGAGGTTTGAACGGTTCCACCCGAGGTTTGAATGGTTCTACCCGAGGTTTAAATGGTTCCAACCGAGGTTTGAATGGTTCTACCCAAGGTCTGAATGGTTCTACCAGAGGTTTAAATGGTACTACCAGAGGTTTGAATGGTTCTACCGGAGGTTTGAATGGTTCTACCCGAGGTTTGAATGGTTCTACCGGAGGTTTAAATGGTTCTACCCGAGGTTTTAATGGTTCTACCAGAGGTTTCAATGGTTCTACCCGAGGTTTGAATGGTTCCACCCGAGGTTTAAATGGTTCTACCAGAGGTTTAAATGGTTCTACCCGAGGTTTAAATGGTTCTACCCGAGGTTTGAATGGTTCTACCTTATGGTTAAATGGTTTTACCTGAGGTTTGAATGGTTCCACCTGAGGTTTAAATGGTTCTACCTTATGGTTAAATGGTTTTACCTGAGGTTTGAATGGTTCCACCCGAGGTTTCAATGGTTCCATGTGAGGTTTCGATGGTTCTACGCGAAGTTTCAATGGTTCTACGCGAGGTTTCAATGGTTCTACGCGAGATATCGATGGTTCTACCCGAGGTTTAAAGGGTTCTACCCAAGGTTTGAATGGTTTTACCTGAGGTTTGAATGGTTCTACCCAAGGTTTGAATGGTTCTACCCCAGGTTTGAATGGTTCTACCCCAGGTTTGAATGGTTTTACCTGAGGTTTCGATGGTTCTACCCGAGGTTTCAAAGGTTCAACCTGATGTTTAAATGGTTCCACCTGAGGTTTAAATGGTTCTACCTGATGGTTAAATGGTTTTACCTGAGGTTTCGATGGTTCTACCCGAGGTTTCGATGGTTCTACCAGAGGTTTAAATGGTTCTACCCGAGGTTTGAATGGTTCTACCAGAGGTTTCAAAGGTTCAACCTGATGTTTAAATGGTTCCACCTGAGGTTTAAATGGTTCTACCCGAGGTTTGAATGGTTCTACCTGAGGTTTGAATGGTTCTACCCGAGGTTTCGATGGTTCTACCCGAGGTTTCAATGGTTCTACCCGAGGTTTCAATGGTTCTACCCGAGGTTTGAATGGTTCTACCCGAGGTTTGAATGGTTCTACCAGAGGTTTGAATGGTTCTACCCGAGGTTTGAATGGTTCTACCCCAGGTTTGAATGGTTCTACCCGAGGTTTGAATGGTTCTACCCGAGGTTTCAAAGGTTCAACCTGATGTTTAAATGGTTCCACCTGAGGTTTAAATGGTTCTACCTGATGGTTAAATGGTTTTACCTGAGGTTTCGATGGTTCTACCCGAGGTTTCGATGGTTCTACCCGAGGTTTCAATGGTTCTACCCGAGGTTTCAATGGTTCTACGCGAGGTTTCAATGGTTCTACCAGAGGTTTGAATGGTTCTACCAGAGGTTTAAATGGTTCTACCCGAGGTTTGAATGGTTCTACCAGAGGTTTCAAAGGTTCAACCTGATGTTTAAATGGTTCCACCTGAGGTTTAAATGGTTCTACCTGATGGTTAAATGGTTTTACCTGAGGTTTCGATGGTTCTACCCGAGGTTTCGATGGTTCTACCCGAGGTTTCAATGGTTCTACCCGAGGTTTCAATGGTTCTACGCGAGGTTTGAATGGTTCTACCAGAGGTTTGAATGGTTCTACCAGAGGTTTGAATGGTTCTACCAGAGGTTTGAATGGTTCTACCCGAGGTTTGAATGGTTCTACCAGAGGTTTCAATGGTTCTACCCGAGGTTTCAATGGTTCTACCCGAGGTTTCAATGGTTCCACCCGAGGTTTAAATGGTTCCACCCGAGGTTTAAATGGTTCTACCCGAGGTTTAAATGGTTCTACCCGAAGTTTGAAAAATTCTACCCGAGGTTTGAATGGTTTTACCTGAGGTTTGAATGATTCCACCCGAGGTTTCAATGGTTCTACGTGAGGTTTCAATGGTTCGACTAGAGGTTTCAATGGTTCTACGCGAGGTTTCAATGGTTCTACGTGAGGTTTCAATGGTTCGACTAGAGGTTTCAATGGTTCTACCCGAGGTTTCAATGGTTCTACCCGAGGTTTCAATGGTTCTACCCGAGGTTTCAATGGTTCTACCCGAGGTTTCAATGGTTCTACGTGAGGTTTCAATGGTTCGACTAGAGGTTTCAATGGTTCTACGCGAGGTTTCAATGGTTCTACCCGAGGTTTCAATGGTTCTACCCGAGGTTTCAATGGTTCTACCCAAGGTCTGAATGGTTCTACCAGAGGTTTAAATGGTTCTACCCGAGGTTTAAATGGTTCCAACCGAGGTTTAAATGGTTCTACCCAAGGTCTGAATGGTTCTACCAGAGGTTTAAATGGTTCTACCAGAGTTTTAAATGGTTCTACCCGAGGTTTGAATGGTTCTACCCGAGGTTTGAATGGTTCTACCCGAGGTTTGAATGGTTCTACCCGAGGTTTAAATGGTTCTACCGGAGGTTTAAATGGTTCTACCCGAGGTTTGAATGGTTCTACCAGAGGTTTCAATGGTTCTACCCGAGGTTTGAATGGTTCCACCCGAGGTTTAAATGGTTCTACATGAGGTTTGAATGGTTCTACCCGAGGTTTAAATGGTTCTACCCAAGGTCTGAATGGTTCTACCCATGGTCTGAATGGTTCTACCAGAGGTTTCAATGGTTCTACCAGAGGTTTCAATGGTTCTACCAGAGGTTTCAATGGTTCTACCAGAGGTCTCAATGGTTCTACCAGAGGTTTCAATGGTTCTACCAGAGGTCTCAATGGTTCTACCCGAGGTTTGAATGGTTCCACCAGAGGTTTAAATGGTTCTACCCGAGGTTTGAATGGTTCTACCAGAGGTTTGAATGGTTCCACCCGAGGTTTGGATGGTTCCACCCGAGGTTTGAATGGTTCTACCGGAGGTTTGAATGGTTCTACCGGAGGTTTGAATGGTTCCACCCGAGGTTTGAATGGTTCTACCGGAGGTTTAAATGGTTCTACCCGAGATTTCAATGGTTCTACCCGAGGTTTAAATGGTTGTACCCAAGGTTTGAATGGTTTTACCCGAGGTTTAAATGGTTCTACCCAAGGTCTGAATGGTTCTACCCATGGTCTGAATGGTTCTACCATAGGTTTCAATGGTTCTACCAGAGGTTTCAATGGTTCTACCAGAGGTTTCAATGGTTCTACCCGAGGTTTGAATGGTTCCACCAGAGGTTTGAATGGTTCTACCAGAGGTTTGAATGGTTCTACCAGAGGTTTAAATGGTTCTACCCGAGGTTTCGATGGTTCTACCCGAGGTTTAAATGGTTCTACCCAAGGTTTGAATGGTTCTACCCGAGGTTTGAATGGTTCTACCCGAGGTTTGAATGGTTCTACCCGAGGTTTAAATGGTTCTACCTGATGTTTAAATGGTTCCACCTGAGGTTTAAATGGTTCTACCTGAGGTTTAAATGGTTTTACCTGAGGTTTCGATGGTTCAACCTGATGTTTAAATGGTTCTACCTGAGGTTTAAATGGTTCTACCCGAGGTTTAAATGGTTCTACCCGAGGTTTCAAAGGTTCAACCTGATGTTTAAATGGTTCCACCTGAGGTTTAAATGGTTCTACCTGATGGTTAAATGGTTTTACCTGAGGTTTCGATGGTTCTACCCGAGGTTTCGATGGTTCTACCCGAGGTTTGAATGGTTCAACCCGAGGTTTAAATGGTTCCACCTGAGGTTTAAATGGTTCTACCTGAGGTTTAAATGGTTCTACCTGAGGTTTCGATGGTTCTACCCGAGGTTTCAATGGTTCTACCGGAGGTTTCAATGGTTCTACCCGAGGTTTCAATGGTTCTACGCGAGGTTTCAATGGTTCTACCAGAGGTTTCAATGGTTCTACCAGAGGTTTCAATGGTTCTACCAGAGGTTTAAATGGTTCTACCAGAGGTTTCAATGGTTCTACCCGAGGTTTCAATGGTTCTACCAGAGGTTTCAATGGTTCTACCAGAGGTTTAAATGGTTCTACCTGAGGTTTCAATGGTTCTATGCGAGGTTTCAATGGTTCTACCCGAGGTTTCAATGGTTCTACCCGAGGTTTCAATGGTTCTATGCGAGGTTTCAATGGTTCTACCAGAGGTTTCAATGGTTCTACCCGAGGTTTCAATGGTTCTACCCGAGGTTTCAATGGTTCTACCAGAGGTTTCAATGGTTCTACCCGAGGTTTCAATGGTTCTACCCGAGGTTTCAATGGTTCTACCAGAGGTTTCAATGGTTCTACCCGAGGTTTAAATGGTTCTACCCAAGGTTTCAATGGTTCTACCTGAGGTTTAAATGGTTCTACCTGAGGTTTAAATGGTTCCACCTGAGGTTTAAATGGTTCTACCTGAGGTTTAAATGGTTCTACCTGATGGTTAAATGGTTTTACCTGAGGTTTGAATGGTTCCACCCGAGGTTTGAATGGTTCTACCCGAGGTTTCAATGGTTCTACGCGAGGTTTCAATGGTTCTACGCGAGGTTTCAATGGTTCTACCCGAGGTTTCAATGGTTCTACCAGAGGTTTCAATGGTTCTACCAGAGGTTTCAATGGTTCTACCCGAGGTTTGAATGGTTCTATGCGAGGTTTCAATGGTTCTACCCGAGGTTTCAATGGTTCTACCAGAGGTTTCAATGGTTCTACCTGAGGTTTCAATGGTTCTACCCGAGGTTTCAATGGTTCTACCCGAGGTTTCAATGGTTCTACCTGAGGTTCTGGGTCCAGCGTGTTCCTTCCCGTCCATCAGACTCAGCCTATCGGAGATCAGGCCCATGAAGGTCACCGTCTCTGACCTGAAACACAGCACCATTCAGCTGCAGTTCCTCTGGCAGCCACAGAGGGAGACAGAGGCTGATGATTACCTGCAGTCCAGCACCTGAGACACTGACATCACCAGAGGGGGCGGGGCCTGGGGAGGCAGAGGATCAATAGATCATTAAGTCAAACGGAGTCCATGGTTCTGGTTCTGGATCTAGTGTCAGGTTACCTGGGTCCAGGTGGGGAGCAGCAGAGGGCGGGTCAGAGTGTAGAACCTCCAGTCAGGTTGAACCTGCAGGGTGGAGTCAGCGTGGAGCTCCACCCCTTTCTTGCTATGAACCCTGCAGCCAATCAGAACGCTGGGATCCTGCTGATCAGAAGCACAGGTTGGAAACTTCTCTGGTATCCATGGCAACAACAATTCTTCTATGTGTCAGATAATATTTCCATGAATAGGATTTCATGAATCCTAATCCTAAAGTCATTCCTTTCACCCCATGAAATTGATTAATCTATTTATGTGCAATTTGAAATAATTTCAGTAGTTCTTCATGTGCTGCAAAAATAAATAAATACAAATAAAATGATCTGCATCTCACTCATATTAAACAAACTAACAAAAATAAATCTCATGTCCTCTTAACTGTGTTGTAGAATCCTCTCCCTATAAATATTTAATTCTCTGTGAAAAAGTGCAGATCATTCTTTATTAGATCCTCCTCTAACGGACAGGAAATGTTTGTTTTTAAAACCTAATGTGTCCAAACAACCGGGTGAATAATATTTTTTTCTTGTTGTTTTCTGAGTAAATCGGGAAATAAAACAGCGTGCTGGGATGTAGGGAGAGCAGAGACAATGTGTATTACTGAGGGCATGTTGGCCTGACGCCGTATGCTGAGCTGACAGAACATCAGACAGCAGCGGAGCAAAGAATCATCCCACGTTGATTACTTTCTTATGATTGGCTTAAACAAAGGAGCTCTATGATTGGCTGCAAGCCATCCCGTTTAAAAAAATGCATTTGTGTACCAAGGTTCGTCAGGAGAGTGAAAACACCAAACACAGATGCAGTGAAGCTTAAAGACCACAGGTACTTTGTAATTTAATTTATAATTGTTTATGGAGCAGAAATAATTTGGTGAATCATGTGCTGTGCGTGCATCACTTATGTGTACTTGTGAAAATTGAGGCCGATTCAGCTCCCTAGTTTGGACTGGTACCAGTTCTGTGGGAATGTCTCTGACATCATCACACGTTCTGTACCTGAGTGTTGGCGGCTGTGAGTCTGTAGAAACATCCAGAATGGAGAACCGGAAACCAGCGAGCAGAACCGCCTGAGAACAGCAGCAGAACCTGCAGTGCAGAGAGCAGAGGGTCAGAGACGGTTCCGGTAGAACCTGAACCTAAACTGTTAGTCAGTCTGCAGGGGCTAGGGCTAACGTTAGCCTGTCTGCAGCGACCAGGGCTAATGTTAGCCCGTCTGCATGGGCCAGGGCTAACGTTAGCCTGTCTGCAGCGACCAGGGCTAATGTTAGCCCGTCTGCAGCGGCCAGGGCTAATGTTAGCCCGTCTGCAGCGGCCAGGGCTAATGTTAGCCCGTCTGCAGCGGCCAGGGCTAATGTTAGCCCGTCTGCAGCGGCCAGGGATAATGTTAGCCCGTCTGCAGCGGCCGGTGCTTATGTTAGCCCGTCTGCAGCGGCCAGGGATAATGTTAGCCCGTCTGCAGCGGCCAGGGATAATGTTAGCCCGTCTGCAGCGGCCAGGGATAATGTTAGCCCGTCTGCAGCGGCCAGGGCTAATGTTAGCCCGTCTGCAGCGGCCGGTGCTTATGTTAGCCCGTCTGCAGCGGCCGGTGCTTATGTTAGCCCGTCTGCAGCGGCCAGGGATAATGTTAGCCCGTCTGCAGCGGCCAGGGCTAATGTTAGCCCGTCTGCAGGGGCCAGGGATATTGTTAGCCCATCTGCCTCAACCAGGGCTAACGTTAGCCCGTCTGCAGGGGCCAGGGCTAACATTAGCCCATCTTCAGCGGCCAGGGCTAATGTTAGCCCGTCTTCCTCAACCAGGGCTAACGTTAGCCCGTCTGCAGGGGCCTGGGCTAATGTTAGCCCGTCTGCAGGGGCCAGGGCTAACATTAGACGGGCTAACATTAGCTAACGTTAGCCCGTCTGCATGGGCCAGGGCTAATGTTAGCCCGTCTGCATGGGCCAGGGCTAATGTTAGCCCGTCTGCAGCAGCCAGGGATATCGTTAGCCCGTCTGCAGGGGCCAGGGATAATGTTAGCCCGTCTGCAGCAGCCAGGGATAATGTTAGCCCGTCTGCAGGGGCCAGCGATATCGTTAGCCCGTCTGCAGGGGCCAGGGATATTGTTAGCCCGTCTGCCTCAACCAGGGCTAACGTTAGCCCGTCTGCAGGGGCCAGGGCTAACGTTAGCCCGTCTGCAGGGGCCAGGGCTAATGTTAGCCCGTCTGCAGCGACCAGGGCTAACGTTAGCCCGTCTGCAGGGGCCAGGGCTAATGTTAGCCCGTTTGCAGCGACCAGGGCTAACGTTAGCCCGTCTGCAGGGGCCAGGGCCAACATTAGACGGATTTACATTAGCTAACGTTAGCCCATCTGCAGGGGCCTGGGCTAATGTTAGCCGTCTGCAGGGGCCAGGGCTAACCTTAGCCCTTCTGCAGGGGCCAGGGCTAATGTTAGCCCGTCTTCAGCGGCCAGTGCTAACATTAGCCCGTCTGCAGTAGCAAAGCAGAGTTACAGCCAAGTACGTGGGGCGTCACTGTGTTGCCAAAGCAACAGCTGCTCTCCCTTTCGTCATCCCATTCAGGTTTGACCCCCTCCACCTTTTAATCATGGCGCCTCCATCTGGGCGTGGTCTATATTAGGAGATGCACTAACTGCTAGTGTCCCTAGTGGTTAGCGAGCGGTTTGGGATTCAGCCTCAACCTGGAACCTTCTGACCTAACTCTCACCTCCTCTTTCCTCTGAGGCTCCACCTCCCTCTGCATCATTGGTTCGTTCTTTGGGTCCCGCCCCCAGCAGACCGCTGGACCAATCAGAAGAGCTGTAGTTGAGAATCCTAGGTCAAGCCCCGCCCCCTCCTCGTTGGTCATGGTCCTTGTGTTCCTCCAGGCCACGCCCCCCTTAGCCATCACTTGAATCACCACGGAGACACAGTCCTGGGAGGCCCCGTCCTCAGGGACCGTTGTCATGGTTACATCTGCACCATCCTCATCTGCTGCTGTCCCCTGTGTGACATCACATCCTGACTCCTGCCTCTTCCTCCTCAGGTGTGTAACCATGGAGACAGAGGGGCTGAGGATGAGGAGGTGGTCCAGAGAGAACTGCAGGTAAACCCTGTGAGACAGAAACAGGTAGAGTTAATAAGCCCCGCCCCCTCAACCTGCTAGATGTTCTAATCAGCCGAGGCCTGAACCAGGAAGCAGGATTACTGGGTTAACCAGATAACTTCAGGTTTAACCACCAAGCTGGACTCCTTCTCAGAGAGGCTGGTCACCATGGTAACGTAGTCTGCATAGCTAACCTGCATCAGTGCAGGCTAGCATTCAGGACGGATCTGAATCCATCCAGCAGCCATTCAGCTCTTCTTTGATTGGAGAACTGATTTAATTCAGAGGGAACCGAAAATAAACTAAACAATAAGGAACCTGGAAAACCAAAAAGCAGGTAAAACTAAAAACAGCCAGAAGGAGGCTGTAATGTTGGAGTGAAACGGATCATTGATCATCAGAGTCTGAATGAGACTGAAACACAAATATTATGCTGTTTCAGGTCAGCATTTAAAGTCTGTTACTAAATCAGAGCACATCTTAACAATTCGAATCCACCATTGAAGACTACCTTAGAGAGGTAGAACGCTGTCTTTTAGACTTACCCCATCCCTCCACCCGGGAGAAGTTAAAGCTAATCTGGAAAACTACTTCAAGAAGCGTGCATGTGTTCATAGAGAGCCTCCAGCCCAGTCCGCTATTCCTCTCTTTGTCAAGCACTGAGAGAGGAATATTCAGTGCACACTGATCCGGGCTCCGCGATGTACAGTGCCCTCGGCATCCAACAGAAAAGAAATGAATCGCCGAGAGATTATTACCGTCGGTTGCGAGCCGCATATTTTCAGGGGCGCAGCGCCCCTGGGCTGGAGGAAGACCACTCGCTGAAATATCTTTTCCTGCACAATCTTCACGACAGCATAAGATATGATGTTACCATGTACTGCCGAACCAAAACCCTCACCATGCAGGAAATAAGGAAATATGCACAGATTGCATGGGAAACGCGCGTCCGCACCAGCGAGGGTACAGATAGCGAACACAGGGTCCTACAGGTTCAGGCAGAATCAGGGAGAAAGTTAGAGTTGGAGGGACAAGAGGTTCCTCCTTCCAAAGCCAGACTTAAACACGGATCACGCAACCGTGATCCCGGCCCACAAGAAAGGAGAGCTTTCCAGGATTGGAGGAGTTCACAGAATAGAGAGGACAGTGGGTTCCAAACGAGGTACAGATCAGAGATGAGCCGATATGACAGACAGCCTGACCAGAGGAAGCTTAAGAAAGGGTGTGAAGGAAGAGATCAGGATGAGAAGCTAGAGCAGTCAGCCATGAAGGAGATGGAAGCTAACCTCCGTAGGTTGTTAACAGAAATGGTTCGTCAGATCGACAACCCCTCTCAAGACCCAGCTGGACATGAAAATCCTCCAGGAAAACCTGACCCGAAGCCTCCATCAGCATGACTAGGCGGGGACTTACCTTCCACAGCTTCCTTATTACACTTAGTGGAAAAGGAAGGTCCAGGTGGGAAGCCTCCGGAATCCCTTCATCTGGAAAAACCCTTTATTTTGGTCTACCTCTTTTCAGAAAAGACCAATCCCCACTCAGAAAAACATCCCTACCAGGAAGTCAGTAACATTTCTCAGGATGTAAGATCAGAAAGCAACTGATGTTCAAGGCTACACGATTGAAAGTACTAAAAATAAAAGACCAATATTGATCTGTTTAGTGTTTAAGAAATGACTGTTAGTTAATAAACAGTTGATGAGAAGTTGCTGGCCTTCAGTGTGTATCATGGTGGGGGTCCGTTGTCCCCCGGGGGGTGGGGGTGGGGGGATAAGCATCTCCCTGAAATGAGTTTTTGGAACTTGGAATGTCTGGTAATGATGATAGGATAAACCAACCAACCCTTTGATGAATATGATAAAATAACCCCAATAAAATCTGCTGGTTAATGTTCCATGGTAAAGTTAGTTTATAAACACAGCTGCTGCTACCCATGAACTTCATGCTAGCGCTAGTGGCTAATGATGATTGTTTCTAGCCTACACTGAGTGCATCTCCTCTCTGACAGCATTTCTAATGGTTCATCATTTTTCCACAATGAGCTCAGTAGTCCGGTGTTACCCTGCAGCATCTGGAAGACTGAATAGATCTGATCAGCAACTTACAATAACTTCTGATCATGATATAACGTGAAAATATGTGTGATTGACTGTGACCTCTCTCTCTCTCTCCCTACCTCTCTCTCTCTCTCTCTCCCTACCTCTCTCTCTCTCCCTACCTCTCTCTCTCTCTCTCTCTCTCCCTACCTCTCTCTCTCTCTCTCTCCCTACCTCTCTCTCTCTCCCTACCTCTCTCTCTCTCTCTCTCTCTCTCTCCCTACCTCTCTCTCTCTCCCTACCTCCAAATTGTGCGGAACTATTTAGAGCAGAAGCAGGCAGCTGGTATTCTATCTGTAATGGAGAGGCCAGCGCAGTCACCAGATCTGAACCCCTTGGTGAATAAGTGGGACTTTTCAGGAAAACACTAATTTGTTTGGGTGACCCCAAACCTTTGAAAGGCAGTGTATGTATAAAGAATATATCTGCAAAATCTCTAATATTCAACAACAAAAAATACTTAGTTTAGCATATTGTGCAAAACAGCAATAAAAAATTAAGCTCCTATCAGATTTATAGTCCCCCCCTGCAGATCTATTAGAATCTGTCCTTAAATTCCAGCCAAACCCATTTAATCAGTAACAGATAAAAACCTTTAGATAAACCAAACATTACCGCCACATATCTGACTCTATAACCATTAAAACAACTATTTTCATTCATTTCAGACGGAACTATTCACAGACTGGATTATATTAAACTGAACTTCCAATTTTCACCACTGTTCGGCGCCAAGTAACCTTTCCTCTGATCACAGCTTGCTTGGTCTCGCAATGAATCCTGGGTAAACCAAGGATAGCGAGGATACATTGGACCCGTCCTTCAAATCGGGCAAAAAGAAGGACGCATTTTAAGGCCGCATAACGAGAACTCTTGGAATCCGACCAGACCTCGGCGCCGCGCTATGACGTAATCGGCCTTCGAATCCGGTCTTCTAAGGACGCAGCCCAGGAATTCGAATAGAGAAAGTATGACTAATCACTTCCTGCATTGACATGATAACTGATCACTTCCTGTATTAATATGATGTCTGCTCATTTCCAGCGGTCCTGTTGTAGTGATAATTATAAAATTATTGTGTGGGCATATGAAACACTGAAAGAAAGAAGATGCTACATTTGTATCCTGTGATTCAATCAGGAGGGTCATAAACTTTTATGACCTCCAGTAGGTCATGAGGCAGAATCACAGGTTGTGTGACTTCCATCCAGCCAGATGGTCATTTCACACTATCTTATTACCTGCATCCTCCCAGATAATCATTACTGGCTCTTCTGTTTTAGGCCCGCCTTATGATGTTGTAAACTGTTAATAAAAGGCTTTGCCATGAAGGGATCTGTGTGAGAAGGTGCTGGTTTCTGAGCCAACACCTTCTCTCCGCTTCTGCAGAGGCTGACGTCATTACAAAACCCTGTCTCTGTGTTGATTATTTCCTCTTAATCTTTTAAACTCACATTTCTCTGGATTAAAACCCAACAGGTCCCCATGTGAACAAATACCTACTGGTTCTGTTCCAGACTGCGTACCTGCTGGTTCTGCTGGTGATGAAGCGGTCCTGGTCCAGGTGCTGGTAGGACGGGAACTCTGATTGGAGGAACCTCTCCGTTACCATGGTGAACCTCCGCACACACACCAGGCATCCTGGAACACACACAGGTTCAATAAACCTCTGAGTACTTTGATCCAGAACATCCACAGAGAGACTATCACCATGGCAACGGTCTGAATGGATCTGCCCCCTCCCCCACTCATTGCTGACAAGGATAGACAGGCTTTCAGAACCAGATGTTGGATCAGCAGCAGAAACTGGGCCTGGATCCAGTAAAGGTGGAGATGCTAAGCTAACAGAACCTTCTGGACTTCAGGTCAGCATCTTCAGAACGGGTCAGGATTCTACCAGGACCGCCTCAATCAGGGTTAACTGGGCTTCATTCTGGTCTCAAAGGTTATCTTTAAGGGTTCTCATCTGACCTTAATCCTGAAAATCTGGCAACAGCTGCAGAACCTGAAGGTTCTGTTATTTCATCTTCTCTCTGGGTCAGAAGGATTCAGAGGGGTCTCGCAGGTTCTGGTTGGTTCAGCTTAATCTCTCTGTAGTAGTTTTTAAATCTGGGTATAGTTCTGCTGTTGGATTATCTGATGGCTTCATGTTTAGAGCAGCTCTGAATGTTAAAATGATCCATTGTTCCATTTCTGGTGACTCAGAACCAAACGCCACAGAGCTGAAATCCGACCACCTGTTCATACTGACCCTATCAGGACCAGATCTGGGTCCTGGTTGGTCATACTGACCCTATCAGGACCAGATCTGGGTCCTGGTTGTTCATACTGACCCTATCTGAACCAGATCTGGGTCCTGGTTGTTCATACTGACCCTATCAGGACCAGATCTGGGTCCTGGTTGTTCATACTGACCCTATCAGGACCAGATCTGGGTCCTGGTTGTTCATACTGACCCATCAGGACCAGATCGGGGTCCTGGTTGTTCATACTGACCCTATCAGAACCAGATCTGGATCCTGGTTGTTCATACTGACCCTATCAGGACCAGATCTGGGTCCTGGTTGTTCATACTGACCCTATCAGGACCAGATCTGGGTCCTGGTTGTTCATACTGACCCATCAGGACCAGATCTGGGTCCTGGTTGTTCATACTGACCCTATCAGAACCAGATCTGGATCCTGGTTGTTCATACTGACCCTATCAGGACCAGATCTGGGTCCTGGTTGTTCATACTGACCCTATCAGGACCAGATCTGGGTCCTGGTTGTTCATACTGACCCTATCAGAACCAGATCTGGGTCCTGGTTGTTCATACTGACCCTATCAGGACCAGATCTGGGTCCTGGTTGTTAATACTGACCCTATCAGGACCAGATCTGGGTCCTGGTTGTTCATACTGACCCTATCAGGACCAGATCTGGGTCCTGGTTGTTCATACTGACCCTATCAGGACCAGATCGGGGTCCTGGTTGTTCATACTGACCCTATCAGGACCAGATCTGGGTCCTGGTTGTTCATACTGACCCATCAGGACCAGATCTGGGTCCTGGTTGTTCATACTGACCCTATCAGAACCAGATCTGGATCCTGGTTGTTCATACTGACCCTATCAGGACCAGATCTGGGTCCTGGTTGTTCATACTGACCCTATCAGGACCAGATCTGGGTCCTGGTTGTTCATACTGACCCTATCTGAACCAGATCTGGGTCCTGGTTGTTCATACTGACCCTATCAGGACCAGATCTGGATCCTGGTTGTTCATACTGACCCATCAGGACCAGATCTGGGTCCTGGTTGTTCATACTGACCCTATCTGAACCAGATCTGGGTCCTGGTTGTTCATACTGACCCTATCAGGACCAGATCTGGGTCCTGGTTGTTTATACTGACCCTATCAGGACCAGATCTGGGTCCTGAATGTTCATACTGACCCTATTAGGACCAGATCTGGGTCCTGGTTGTTCATACTGACCCTATCAGGACCAGATCTGGGTCCTGAATGTTCATACTGATCCTATCAGGACCAGATCTGGGTCTTGGTTGTTCATACTGACCCTATCAGGACCAGATCTGGGTCCTGAATGTTCATACTGACCCTATTAGGACCAGATCTGGGTCCTGGTTGTTCATACTGACCCTATCAGGACCAGATCTGGGTCCTGGTTGTTCATACTGACCCTATCAGGACCAGATCTGGGTCCTGGTTGTTCATACTGACCCATCAGGACCCGATCTGGGTCCTGGTTGTTCATACTGACCCTATCAGAACCAGATCTGGGTCCTGGTTGTTAATACTGACCCTATCAGAACCAGATCTGGGTCCTGGTTGTTCATACTGACCCTATCAGAACCGGATCTGGGTCCTGGTTGTTCAAACTGACCCTATCAGGACCAGATCTGGGTCCTGGTTGTTAATACTGACCCTATCAGAACCAGATCTGGGTCCTGGTTGTTCATACTGACCCATCAGGACCAGATCTGGGTCCTGGTTGTTCATACTGACCCTATCAGGACCAGATCTGGGTCCTGGTTGTTCATACTGACCCTATCAGAACCAGATCTGGGTCCTGGTTGTTCATACTGACCCTATCAGGACCAGATCTGGGTCCTGGTTGTTCATACTGACCCTATCAGGACCAGATCTGGGTCCTGGTTGTTCATACTGACCCTATCAGGACCAGATCTGGGTCCTGGTTGTTCATACTGACCCTATCAGGACCAGATCTGGGTCCTGGTTGTTCATACTGACCCATCAGGACCAGATCTGGGTCCTGGTTGTTCATACTGACCCTATCAGGACCAGATCTGGGTCCTGGTTGTTCATACTGACCCATCAGGACCAGATCTGGGTCCTGGTTGTTCATACTGACCCTATCAGAACCAGATCTGGATCCTGGTTGTTCATACTGACCCTATCAGGACCAGATCTGGGTCCTGGTTGTTCATACTGACCCTATCAGGACCAGATCTGGGTCCTGGTTGTTTATACTGACCCTATCAGGACCAGATCTGGGTCCTGAATGTTCATACTGACCCTATTAGGACCAGATCTGGGTCCTGGTTGTTCATACTGACCCTATCAGGACCAGATCTGGGTCCTGAATGTTCATACTGATCCTATCAGGACCAGATCTGGGTCCTGGTTGTTCATACTGACCCTATCAGGACCAGATCTGGGTCCTGAATGTTCATACTGACCCTATCAGGACCAGATCTGGGTCCTGGTTGTTCATACTGACCCTATCAGGACCAGATCTGGGTCCTGGTTGTTCATACTGACCCTATCAGGACCAGATCTGGATCCTGGTTGTTCATACTGACCCTATCTGAACCAGATCTGGGTCCTGGTTGTTCATACTGACCCTATCTGAACCAGATCTGGGTCCTGGTTGTTCATACTGACCCTATCAGGACCAGATCTGGGTCCTGGTTGTTCATACTGACCCTATCAGGACCAGATCTGGGTCCTGGTTGTTCATACTGATCCTATCAGGACCAGATCTGGATCCTGGTTGTTCATACTGACCCTATCAGGACCAGATCTGGGTCCTGGTTGTTCATACTGACCCTATCAGGACCAGATCTGGGTCCTGGTTGTTCATACTGATCCTATCAGGACCAGATCTGGGTCCTGGTTGTTCATACTGACCCTATCAGGACCAGATCTGGGTCCTGGTTGTTCATACTGATCCTATCAGGACCAGATCTGGGTCCTGGTTGTTTATACTGACCCTATCAGGACCAGATCTGGGTCCTGGTTGTTTATACTGACCCTATCAGGACCAGATCTGGGTCCTGGTTGTTCATACTGACCCTATCAGGACCAGATCTGGGTCCTGGTTGTTCATACTGACACTATCAGGACCAGATCTGGGTCCTGGTTGTTAATACTGACCCATCAGGACCAGATCTAGGTCCTGGTTGTTCATACTGATCCTATCAGGACCAGATCTGGGTCCTGGTTGTTCATACTGACCCTATCAGGACCAGATCTGGGTCCTGGTTGTTCATAATGACCCTATCAGGACCAGATCTGGGTCCTGGTTGTTCATACTGACCCTATCAGGACCAGATCTGGGTCCTGGTTGTTAATACTGACCCATCAGGACCAGATCTAGGTCCTGGTTGTTCATACTGATCCTATCAGGACCAGATCTGGGTCCTGGTTGTTCATACTGATCCTATCAGGACCAGATCTAGGTCCTGGTTGTTCATACTGAACCATCAGGACCAGATCTGGGTCCTGGTTGTTCATATTGACCCTATCAGGATCAGATCTGGGTCCTGGTTGTTCATACTGACCAGTGTTAATTTCGTCAACCATGATGATGACGATAATATTTCGTCAACGTCCCTTTTTCCCATGACGATGACGAGACGAAAACGGACAAAAATAGTTTCCAGAAAATAAAAATATGACAAAAATAAAAAATGATTTTCGTCAACGAGACTAAGACAGACGAAATTTACGATCCATTGAGGAATGGACATTAAGAAATGCAATTGTTTATAATGACTTTGTTTTTCTTGAGCTTCATAGGAGATAACGCGTTGTGGCCTTGTTGGTCCCACACGGCGCCTGTCCCACGGCGCCTGTCCCACGGCGCCTGTCTCACAGCGCCTCGCGCCACTCAGTCAGTAGCAGCAGAGGACTTATACTCATAGCTCAACTTTGCAGTCATTGCGGATACCAGAGTGTGTTTTGTTAACCAAGGCCTGGATGTATGGAGCCATTTTTTTTAGAACGTGAAGGAGAACACCGGAGGAAGGACGCCAACAAAGAGTCTGCAGCTTCAACATGGCAGGAAAGAACTCAGCAAATCTGAAGCGACATCTGAGGAGCCAACAGCTGCCATATGGAAGAAGGTAAGGAACAGGTGGGCCTGTAGTAGCAGGAACAGGTGTGTTAGTGCGCGCATGGGCGCATGTATGTGAATGTACATTTGTGTGGGCTGGTGACCATGCATTTAGCTGTGTGTGAGAGCCTTCCTGTGCCTGTATCTGTCTGTCTGTCATAGAAGAAAGATGTTCTACCGATACTCTGGATATTAATCATTTAAATTTCTTCCTCCCAACTAGATTCTTGACCCAGTGACACCACAGCCAGATCAGAGGTTGGGGAAGGGAGGGAAATCTATAATCTATATTCAGCCCAGACCAACCAGGATCTGAGCTGCTGTCAGATTATCTCAGGGTAACTGGATCCAGACCCAGCAGTGGTTCTGGATCTGATATCTTCACAGAATCCATGGACAGACTCAGTCTTAGAACCTGCTGGCTGATGGTTCTTACCGATCCAGGCTGTGTTGAAGGACGCCCTCTGACCTCCATCCTCCTCCTCTGCTGTTTCCGTGACGACACAGCCCACAGCTGATGTAGCATCTCTGAGCTGCAGAGTCTGTCTGAACGCTGACCTCTGAGAGGGGAGCTGGAGGACACCCACCAGCAGCAGGGGGCGGGGCCTAAAGAGACGACAAGATCAGACCAATAGCAGTGAGTGGAGCCTAGAGAGACAAGATCAGACCAATAGCAGTGAGTGGAGCCTAGAGAGACAAGATCAGACCAATAGCAGTGAGTGGAGCCTAGAGAGACAAGATCAGACCAACAGCAGGGGGCGGGGCCTAAAGAGATGACAAGATCAGACCAATAGCAGGGGGCGGGACCTAAAGAGATGACAAGATCAGACCAATAGCAGGGGGCGGGACCTAAAGAGATGACAAGATCAGACCAATAGCAGGGGGCGGGACCTAAAGAGACGACAAGATCAGACCAATAGCAGGGGGCGGGACCTAAAGAGATGACAAGATCAGACCAATAGCAGGGGGCGGGACCTAAAGAGATGACAAGATCAGACCAATAGCAGGGGGCGGGACCTAAAGAGACGACAAGATCAGACCAATAGCAGGGGGCGGGACCTAAAGAGATGACAAGATCAGACCAATAGCAGGGGGCGGGACCTAAAGAGATGACAAGATCAGACCAATAGCAGGGGGCGGGGCCTAAAGAGACGACAAGATCAGACCAATAGCAGGGGGCGGGACCTAAAGAGATGACAAGATCAGACCAATAGCAGGGGGCGGGGCCTAAAGAGACGACAAGGTGAGACCAGCAGCAGGGGGCGGGACAAAACAAGGGCAGTAAACTGGATCTGTAACTGGTCTACTAACACCGTTCCAGCTCAGAGCCAGTCCTCCTGGGTTTACCTGAGACCGTCTCCAGTCTGAGGGTCAGAGGTCAGAGTCCTGCAGGACCAGGACAGAGCAGAGTTGATCTGTGAGCTGCTGAGGCTGGATCCCCCTGAAGGCAGCAGAGAGCTGAGGGACACCGAGGACCAGCAGGACGACCTGAGGGACTGGAGAAGCTCTGAGATGCTGAGGAGCTGAGGGACGGAGGAGTCCACCTGGTACTGAGGAGACAGAGGAGGTCTACTGAGGGAGGTTCTACTGGAGGTCAGCGGTAGGAGATCAGAACATACCTGGCTCAGAGGACAGCTGTGAGGGACGTCCAACATCTCTGAGTAGATGTCTCTGGCTCCTGGTCCTCTGGAGGTCCACAGAGTCTCTGAAAGTTTCCAGGACAGCAGGCAGACACACTGAGGAGGAGCAGGAGAAGGAGGAGCAGGGAGCAGGCTGGGAGGACAGAGAGGAGTTGGTAAGGATAGCTGATCAACCACTGAGCAGTCTGAAGGTTCTAGATGTTCTAACTGGGAGGAACCAGCAGCTCCGCCTGCTCATCACTGACACGTCTGCTACTAACTGACCCCTCTGCTACTAACTGACCCCTCTGCTACTAACTGACCCCTCTGCTACTAACTGATCCTCTGCTACTAACTGACCCCTCTGCTACTAACTGACCCTCTGCTACTAACTAACCCCTCTGGTACTAACTGACCCCTCTGCTACTAACCGATCCTCTGCTACTAACCGACCCTCTGCTACTAACTGACCTCTCTGCTACTAACTGATCCTCTGCTACTAACTGACCCTCTGCTACTAACTGACCCTCTGCTACTAACTGACCCCTCTGCTACTAACTGACCCCTCTGCTACTAACTGACCCTCTGCTACTAACTGACCCTCTGCTACTAACTGACCCTCTGCTACTAACTGACCCCTCTGCTACTAACTGACCCCTCTGCTACTAACTGACCCCTCTGCTACTAACTGACCCCTCTGCTACTAACTGACCCTCTGCTACTAACTGACCCTCTGCTACTAACTGACCCCTCTGCTACTAACTGACCCCTCTGCTACTAACTGACCCCTCTGCTACTAACTGACCCTCTGCTACTAACTGACCCCTCTGCTACTAACTGACCCCTCTGCTACTAACTGACCCTCTGCTACTAACTGACCCTCTGCTACTAACTGACCCCTCTGCTACTAACTGACCCCCTCTGCTACTAACTGACCCTCTGCTACTAACTGACCCTCTGCTACTAACTGACCCCTCTGCTACTAACTGACCCCTCTGCTACTAACTGACCCTCTGCTACTAACTGACCCTCTGCTACTAACTGACCCCTCTGCTACTAACTGACCCCTCTGCTACTAACTGACCCCTCTGCTACTAACTAACCCCTCTGCTACTAACTGACCCTCTGCTACTAACTGATCCTCTGCTACTAACTGATCCTCTGCTACTAACTGACCCCTCTGCTACTAACTGATCCTCTGCTACTAACTGACCCCTCTGCTACTAACTGACCCCCTCTGCTACTAACTGATCCTCTGCTACTAACTAACCCTCTGCTACTAACTGACCCTCTGCTACTAACTGATCCTCTGCTACTAACTGACCCCTCTGCTACTAACTGACCCCTCTGCTACTAACTGACCCCTCTGCTACTAACTGATCCTCTGCTACTAACTGATCCTCTGCTACTAACTGACCCCCTCTGCTACTAACTGATCCTCTGCTACTAACTGACCCTCTGCTACTAACTGATCCTCTGCTACTAACTGATCCTCTGCTACTAACTGATCCTCTGCTACTAACTGACCCTCTGCTACTAACTGACCCCTCTGCTACTAACTGACCCCTCTGCTACTAACTGACCCCTCTGCTACTAACTGACCCTCTGCTACTAACTGATCCTCTGCTACTAACTGATCCTCTGCTACTAACTGATCCTCTGCTACTAACTGATCCCTCTGCTACTAACTGATCCCTCTGCTACTAACTGACCCTCTGCTACTAACTGATCCTCTGCTACTAACTGATCCTCTGCTACTAACTGACCCCCTCTGCTACTAACTGATCCTCTGCTACTAACTGACCCTCTGCTACTAACTGATCCTCTGCTACTAACTGACCCCCTCTGCTACTAACTGATCCTCTGCTACTAACTGACCCCTCTGCTACTAACTGACCCTCTGCTACTAACTGACCCTCTGCTACTAACCGACCCCTCTGCTACTAACTGACCCTCTGCTACTAACTGACCCTCTGCTACTAACTGACCCCTCTGCTACTAACTGACCCCTCTGCTACTAACTGATCCTCTGCTACTAACTGATCCTCTGCTACTAACTGACCCTCTGCTACTAACTGACCCTCTGCTACTAACTGACCCTCTGCTACTAACAGACCCTCTGCTACTAACTGATCCTCTGCTACTAACTGACCCTCTGCTACTAACTGATCCTCTGCTACTAACTGACCCTCTGCTACTAACTGATCCTCTGCTACTAACTGACCCTCTGCTACTAACTGACCCTCTGCTACTAACTGATCCTCTGCTACTAACTGACCCCTCTGCTACTAACTGACCCTCTGCTACTAACTGACCCTCTGCTACTAACTGATCCTCTGCTACTAACTGATCCTCTGCTACTAACTGACCCTCTGCTACTAACTGACCCTCTGCTACTAACTGACCCCTCTGCTACTAACTGACCCCTCTGCTACTAACTGACCCCTCTGCTACTAACTGATCCTCTGCTACTAACTGACCCCTCTGCTACTAACTGACCCTCTGCTACTAACTGATCCCTCTGCTACTAACTGACCCCTCTGCTACTAACTGACCCCTCTGCTACTAACTAACCCCTCTGCTACTAACTGACCCTCTGCTACTAACTGATCCCTCTGCTACTAACTGACCCCTCTGCTACTAACTGATCCTCTGCTACTAACTGACCCTCTGCTACTAACTGACCCTCTGCTACTAACTGACCCCTCTGCTACTAACTGACCCCTCTGCTACTAACTAACCCCTCTGCTACTAACTGATCCTCTGCTACTAACTGACCCCTCTGCTACTAACTGACCCTCTGCTACTAACTGATCCCTCTGCTACTAACTGACCCCTCTGCTACTAACTGACCCCTCTGCTACTAACTAACCCCTCTGCTACTAACTGACCCTCTGCTACTAACTGACCCTCTGCTACTAACTGACCCTCTGCTACTAACTGACCCTCTGCTACTAACTGATCCCTCTGCTACTAACTGACCCTCTGCTACTAACTGACCCCTCTGCTACTAACTGATCCTCTGCTACTAACTGACCCTCTGCTACTAACTGACCCCTCTGCTACTAACTGATCCTCTGCTACTAACTGACCCTCTGCTACTAACTGATCCTCTGCTACTAACTGATCCTCTGCTACTAACTGACCCTCTGCTACTAACTGATCCTCTGCTACTAACTGATCCTCTGCTACTAACTGATCCTCTGCTACTAACTGACCCTCTGCTACTAACTGATCCTCTGCTACTAACTGACCCCTCTGCTACTAACTGACCCTCTGCTACTAACTGACCCCTCTGCTACTAACTGACCCTCTGCTACTAACTGACCCTCTGCTACTAACTGACCCTCTGCTACTAACTGACCCCTCTGCTACTAACTGATCCCTCTGCTACTAACTGATCCTCTGCTACTAACTGACCCTCTGCTACTAACTGACCCTCTGCTACTAACTGACCCCTCTGCTACTAACTGATCCTCTGCTACTAACTGACCCCTCTGCTACTAACTGACCCTCTGCTACTAACTGACCCCTCTGCTACTAACTGACCCTCTGCTACTAACTGACCCTCTGCTACTAACTGATCCTCTGCTACTAACTGACCCTCTGCTACTAACCGAACCCTCCTCTACTAACTAACCCCTCTGCTACTAACTGACCCTCTGCTACTAACTGATCCTCTGCTACTAACTGACCCTCTGCTACTAACTGACCCTCTGCTACTAACTGATCCTCTGCTACTAACTGACCCTCTGCTACTAACTGATCCTCTGCTACTAACTGATCCTCTGCTACTAACTGATCCTCTGCTACTAACTGACCCTCTGCTACTAACTGATCCTCTGCTACTAACTGACCCTCTGCTACTAACTGACCCTCTGCTACTAACTGACCCCTCTGCTACTAACTGACCCCTCTGCTACTAACTGATCCTCTGCTACTAACTGACCCTCTGCTACTAACTGATCCTCTGCTACTAACTGACCCTCTGCTACTAACTGACCCTCTGCTACTAACTGACCCTCTGCTACTAACTGACCCTCTGCTACTAACTGACCCTCTGCTACTAACTGATCCTCTGCTACTAACTGACCCCTCTGCTACTAACTGATCCTCTGCTACTAACTGACCCTCTGCTACTAACTGACCCCTCTGCTACTAACTGATCCCTCTGCTACTAACTGACCCTCTGCTACTAACTGACCCCTCTGCTAGTCACTGACCCTCTGCTACTAACTGACCCTCTGCTACTAACTGACCCTCTGCTAGTCACTGACCCTCTGCTACTAACTGACCCTCTGCTACTAACTGATCCTCTGCTACTAACTGACCCCTCTGCTACTAACTGACCCTCTGCTACTAACTGACCCCTCTGCTACTAACTGACCCCTCTGCTACTAACTGATCCTCTGCTACTAACTAACCCTCTGCTACTAACTGACCCTCTGCTAGTCACTGACCCTCTGCTACTAACTGATCCCTCTGCTACTAACTGATCCTCTGCTACTAACTGATCCTCTGCTACTAACTAACCCTCTGCTACTAACTGACCCTCTGCTAGTCACTGACCCTCTGCTACTAACTGACCCTCTGCTACTAACTGATCCTCTGCTACTAACTGACCCCTCTGCTACTAACTGATCCTCTGCTACTAACTGACCCCTCTGCTACTAACTGACCCTCTGCTACTAACTGACCCCTCTGCTACTAACTGACCCCTCTGCTACTAACTGATCCTCTGCTACTAACTAACCCTCTGCTACTAACTGACCCTCTGCTAGTCACTGACCCTCTGCTACTAACTGATCCCTCTGCTACTAACTGACCCTCTGCTAGTCACTGACCCCTCTGCTACTAACTGATCCCTCTGCTACTAACTGACCCTCTGCTACTAACTGACCCCTCTGCTAGTCACTGACCCTCTGCTACTAACTGACCCTCTGCTACTAACTGACCCTCTGCTAGTCACTGACCCTCTGCTACTAACTGACCCTCTGCTACTAACTGATCCTCTGCTACTAACTGACCCCTCTGCACTACTACTGACCCTCTGCTACTAACTGACCCCTCTGCTACTAACTGACCCTCTGCTACTAACTGATCCTCTGCTACTAACTAACCCTCTGCTACTAACTGACCCTCTGCTAGTCACTGACCCTCTGCTACTAACTGACCCTCTGCTACTAACTGATCCTCTGCTACTAACTGACCCTCTGCTACTAACTGATCCTCTGCTACTAACTGACCCCTCTGCTACTAACTGACCCTCTGCTACTAACTGACCCCTCTGCTACTAACTGACCCCTCTGCTACTAACTGACCCTCTGCTACTAACTAACCCTCTGCTACTAACTGACCCTCTGCTAGTCACTGACCCTCTGCTACTAACTGACCCTCTGCTACTAACTGATCCTCTGCTACTAACTGATCCTCTGCTACTAACTGACCCCTCTGCTACTAACTGACCCCTCTGCTACTAACTGACCCTCTGCTACTAACTGACCCCTCTGCTACTAACTGATCCTCTGCTACTAACTGACCCTCTGCTACTAACTGACCCTCTGCTACCTAACTGACCCCTCTGCTACTAACTGACCCCTCTGCTACTAACTAACCCCTCTGCTACTAACTGATCCTCTGCTACTAACAGACCCCTCTGCTACTAACTGACCCTCTGCTACTAACTGATCCCTCTGCTACTAACTGACCCCTCTGCTACTAACTGACCCCTCTGCTACTAACTAACCCCTCTGCTACTAACTGACCCTCTTGCTACTAACTGATCCCTCTGCTACTAACTGATCCCTCTGCTACTAACTGATCCCCTCTGCTATAACTGACCCTCTGCTACTAACTGACCCCTCTGCTACTAACTGATCCTCTGCTTACTAACTGACCCTCTGCTACTAACTGACCCCTCTGCTACTAACTGATCTCTGCTACTAACTGATCCTCTGCTACTAACTGACCCTCTGCTACTTAACTGACCCTCTGCTACTAAACTGATCCTCTGCTACTAACTGACCCTCTGCTACTAACTGACCCTCTGCTACTAACTGACCCCTCTGCTACTAACTGACCCTCTGCTACTAACTGACCCTCTGCTACTAACTGATCCTCTGCTACTAACTGACCCTCTGCTACTAACTGATCCTCTGCTACTAACTGACCCCTCTGCTACTAACTGATCCTCTGCTACTAACTGACCCTCTGCTACTAACTGACCCCTCTGCTACTAACTGACCCTCTGCTACTAACTGATCCTCTGCTACTAACTAACCCTCTGCTACTAACTGACCCTCTGCTAGTCACTGACCCTCTGCTACTAACTGATCCTCTGCTACTAACTGACCCCTCTGCTACTAACTAACCCCTCTGCTACTAACTGACCCTCTGCTACTAACTGACCCTCTGCTACTAACTGACCCCTCTGCTACTAACTGACCCTCTGCTACTAACTGACCCTCTGCTACTAACTGACCCTCTGCTACTAACTGACCCTCTGCTACTAACTGACCCCTCTGCTACTAACTGACCCTCTGCTACTAACTGACCCTCTGCTACTAACTGACCCCTCTGCTACTAACTGACCCTCTGCTACTAACTAACCCTCTGCTACTAACTGACCCTCTGCTAGTCACTGACCCTCTGCTACTAACTGACCCTCTGCTACTAACTGATCCTCTGCTACTAACTGATCCTCTGCTACTAACTGATCCTCTGCTACTAACTGACCCCTCTGCTACTAACTGACCCCTCTGCTACTAACTGACCCTCTGCTACTAACTGATCCTCTGCTACTAACTGACCCTCTGCTACTAACTGACCCTCTGCTACTAACTGACCCCTCTGCTACTAACTGACCCCTCTGCTACTAACTGATCCTCTGCTACTAACTGACCCCTCTGCTACTAACTGACCCTCTGCTACTAACTGATCCCTCTGCTACTAACTGACCCCTCTGCTACTAACTGACCCCTCTGCTACTAACTAACCCCTCTGCTACTAACTGATCCCTCTGCTACTAACTGATCCCTCTGCTACTAACTGACCCTCTGCTACTAACTGACCCCTCTGCTACTAACTGATCCTCTGCTACTAACTGACCCTCTGCTACTAACTGACCCCTCTGCTACTAACTGATCCTCTGCTACTAACTGACCCTCTGCTACTAACTGATCCTCTGCTACTAACTGACCCTCTGCTACTAACTGACCCCTCTGCTACTAACTGATCCTCTGCTACTAACTGACCCTCTGCTACTAACTGATCCTCTGCTACTAACTGACCCTCTGCTAGTCAATGACTTTTAACCAATCCAACTGGATGATCTGGTTGATGTGGATCTATGGAGTGACCTCAGAGCTGTTCTAGGTTAGATCTATAGTCATTCAGTCACAGTAAAGTGCTGCTGTGGTAAACTGTTGGTCTGAGGAGCACTAGAGGCCGGTCTGTCTGCAGACTGAGCATCACCGTGGTAACCAGGTGACCTAGTGGAGCCTGCAGAGGAGGCTGGTATAAACCAGTCGGTTAACTCCGGTCTGTCTGCAGACTGAGCATCACCATGGTAACCAGGTGACCTAGTGGAGCCTGCAGAGGAGGCTGGTATAAACCAGTGGGTTAACTCCGGTCTGTCTGCAGACTGAGCATCACCATGGTAACCAGGTGACCTAGTGGAGCCTGCAGAGGAGGCTGGTATAAACCAGTCGGTTAACTCCGGTCTGTCTGCAGACTGAGCATCACCATGGTAACCAGGTGACCTAGTGGAGCCTGCAGAGGAGGCTGGTATAAACCAGTCGGTTAACTCTGACCTACTTTATGGGACAGAAACCAACAATCTGCTCCTGCAGGAAGCAGAACCTTCACCTGTTGCTGAGCTGGGAGGCCAGGTGGCAGCTCCACAGGTACTGATCCATCCCTCTGTTTTTCTGCAGCAGTAACCGTGGCAACACCCCATCTCCAGGACAGCAGCGGCCTGCGGAGGCTCCGCCCACTCTGCTGAAGGCCGTCACCCTGACGGACGAGCCCAGGCAGCAGCAAAGCATGCTGGGAGGAAGGTCAGGACAGGGCCGGTACAGGAAGTGGACCTGATGGAGCTGCAGGGTCAGAACAGAAGATTAGGGAACCAATCAGAGCTCAGATCTGCAGGAACCAATCAGAGCTCAGATCTGCAGGAACCAATCAGAGCTCAGATCTGCAGGAACCAATCAGAGCTCAGATCTGCAGGAACCAATCAGAACGCTGATCTAGAACCAATCAGAGCTCAGCAGCAGGTACTCACCTCCACCTGGTCTCCTGCTCTCAGCTTCCTCCTCTCTGACGGCTGATAGGCCAAACACAGACCCACCTTCCTGTCCATCACGTAGAGCCCCGCCCCCTCACTGATCACCTCCGTCACGGTGCCCTATCAGAGGAGAGGGGCGGAGCTTAGCTCACAGGGAAACATTTGCTGTGTTCCAGTAGAGGGAGAGGAGACCCTGCTGACCCTAACAGTGACCTCCTAATGAACCTCTCCTCTCCTCCTTCTCTTTCTCCTCTCCTGATATTATTGGCTGATTTTAACAACATGTGATAGTTTAACAGTAAACTCTCACTAAACACTGTTGATCATTTTTATCTATCATTTGATCAGATCTGTTATTTCCCACTAAAGCCTCCACTTATCATCATGTCCTCTCTATGGTGGATAGTTCTAGCTGTCACTCGAGGCGTTTCAGAGCGGGGGGGATGGGGGGGGGTGTCTACTTTCTGCTGATCACTTTAAGCTTTAAATGTTTTTGTTCTTTTTCTTTCGACTGGAACCAGTGGATGTGTTTACCAATCAGAGGCCTCCTTCCTACCTGGTTCTAACCAATCAGAGGCCTCCTACAAGGTTCCAACCAATCAGAGGCTTCCTTCCTACCTGGTAGCTGATGACTCTGGAGCGTCTGATCCTTGCTGCTGATTGGACAGCATCCTCTTCAGGCTCCGCCTCCTCCTGGTCCATCAGCAGGCGGTCAGAGTGGAGGACTGGTCCTGCTTCCTCTGTGGGGATCCTTCCAGGGTGACTCTGGTGCTGATGGTGGGACTGGCTGTGTCCAGTGTGTAACTGGGTGTGTAGATGTGCGTCCCCAGTGTGTAACTGGGTGTGTAGATGTGCGTCCCCAGTGTGTATTGGGGTGTGTAGTTGTGCGTCCCCAGTGTGTATTGGGGTGTGTAGTTGTGCATACCCAGTGTGTAAGTGTGAGCCCTCGGCCACGCTCAGCAGCTGCTTTCCTCTCCATCCTCTCATCAAACACACTCTGAGAGCTGAAACACTCACTGAGTCACCAACACACACACACTGGGACCACCACAGCCTGCTGCCCTGAACACACACAGATCACCATTAGTAGCAGAGGTCAAAGGTCAGTCTATCAGCCTGGGTCTGGGTCTCCTACCTTCACCAGGACAGGAACAGTTTGATCGTCCTCCATCAGAGAGAAGAAGAAGAAACAGCTTCCTGACACCTCCAGCAGGGGGCAGACCGAGGACACCTGACCGAACACCGACAGCCGCTGACCTCTGACCCTGAACCACAAAGAGAGGTCACCCAGAGGTCAACCTTTGTTCACAGTAAAGATGGAGGCAGACAGGAGCTCCAGTTTAACAGCAGAGGTAGATCCAGACCTCCTGGTTCTGGTTCTGATGTCCCGAGCCCGTGACATCATCAATGACCCCTCACCATGGACTGTTCTCCCTGCTGCCCTCTGGGAAGAGGCTTCACAGCATTCAATGCAGGACCAGCAGGTTCTGCAGCAGCTTCTTCCCCACTGCCATCACACTGATGAACTGATGGATAAACTCTGCATCACACTGATAACACCAAACCAGGATACTGCAGATTTACACAATAGATATTAATGCTCTGAACAAAAGTTACGTATGTAACTATGGTTGTATGAATCCTGGATGACCGCCAGAGGTGGTGCTTCAAGCACTGAATGACGTATGCCAACCAGGTCCCGAGGGATGAAGAAACAAAGGAACAACCCGCTGGAACCCGGCAGCAGCACCTAACTTAGCAGGATGCAGCCGGTGGTTGCAGCAGGGTGCCCTGAAAAGGCTCAGGCGTAGCCATGTTAACCCTATAAAACCTCATGAAAGTGGTTGGCACAGACCATGAAGCCGCGCAGATGGACTCCAGCGACACCCTCATTAATGCAGTCCATGAGGTTGACAGGCTCCTTATGGAGTGGCACCATACCCCCTGAGGTAGGGGCTGACCCTGCAGAGAGTATGCCACAGATATCGCCCCCACGACCCAACGTGCCAACCACTGTTTGGAAAAGGCAGGACCTTGCAGAGGGCCAGCATGGCTTACAAAGAGGCTGTCGATCAGCCGAATGGTCTCTGTGGTGCAGACATAGACCTCCAGCGCTCTGACTGGACACATAGCTTCAGAAGGGGTCCCAGGCTCAAAGCGAGACAACTGAAGCGGCAAACCTGTGCCTGCCACTGTTGGGGCCTTCGGGACGAAGGAGGAATTGGTCCATAGGGTAACCCCGGAGCCATCTGGGTTCCACCGACAACAAGGCTCGGATACAGACAGGGCATGCAGTTCCCCCACTCGTCTACCAGATGCCATGACGAGTAGGAAGGCAGTCTTCATTGAGAACCGTTCTAGGTCCACTGTCGCAATCGGCTCAAAGGGTGGGGAATGAAGAGCCTCAAGCAACAAATGAAGATCCCAGGTAGGAGCCACCCGGCGTCTTGGAGGATGCAAACGTCTAGCGCCCTTAAGAATAGCGCTATGTCCCTACACCTTCCAACAGAGCAGCCATTGAACCCAGTTTGCCAAGGGAAATGGCAGCCACATACACCTTCAAGGTGGAAGGGGACCGGCCCCGGTTAAGTAACCCTTGAAGGAAGGCCACTGAGGGTTGAATGGGACAACGTATGGGGTCCAGCCCCCTATCGTCACTCCAGGTAGCATAACTTGCCCATCTTGCAGTGTAAGCAGCCCGGATGGATGGCACCCATGCACAAGGTATTGTGTGGCCCACGTCACTCCTGATTTGGGAGAAAGCCGGGTCGGACCCTGCAGAGGCCAAAGCCAATGCAGGAGGCGGTCCTGGTCGGGGTGGATAACTCAACCCCCCAGTTGGGACAGGAGGTCCCACCTGGATGGGAGGCGCATTGGCAAGCTGTACCAAAGCCTGCAAGCCGCAAAGGAAACCAAGTCCTCGCCGGTCAGAACGGGGCTACCAGCAGAAGACTGTGCCCTTCCTGGAGAACCCGCAGGAGGGTCTGAGGAATCAGCCCCAACGGGGGAAAGGCATACAGGAAAGTTCTTGACCAATCATGGGCCAGCATCCCAGAGGACAGGAACTGTCTAACAGGGAGAACCAGAGGAGACAGTGGGGAATGTCTCTAGAGGCAAAGAGATTCATGCCTGCTCTGCCGAATGTCGACTTTATGTGATCTACCACCTCTGGGTGGAGCCATCAGTCCCCCCTGGAAGAGGCGACGTGCGGGAAAGGAAGTCAGCAGGTCCGTTGCTCCAACATGGAATATAGGCTGCCCTGAGGCTGATGAGGCGAGATGACGCCAAAACCAGGAGCTGGCATGTTAGGGTCAGCACTCTCGGGGACCTGGACCCACCTTGGTGGTTGATATGGAAGACCACTGTGGTGTTGTCCAACCAGACTCACACATGCTTCCCCTGTAACCCCAGAAGAAAATTCGGAGCGCATGGGCCACAGCCAGCAGCTCCAGGGCATTGATGTGTTCCCTCTGCTGCCGTGTCGACCACACCCGATGCGCGATGCGGGCCAGCCAGTTTGCACCCCTGCCTAGAGTGGAGGCGTCCGTATAAACAGCCTCCCTCTGGCATGGAAGGGGGCTGAGCGGAACTCCTCAGAGACCGAAGACAGTGCGATGCGACACAAATTTGTATGTGCCTGTGTGCCAGGCGGGCGGGGTCCAGGGCCAGGCTGTTCAGCCACATCCTCAGAGGGCGCAGGGAGAGAAGTCCCAGTGTGGCCGTGGACAGCGGGTGCTAGCTCGAAGGAGGAACAATAAGGGAGGCAATGCCAGGTTACACAGCCGGCATCTGCCCTAACCCAAACTTTGGGGCCTCTTGCATCGCAGTGAGGGCTCTTCCATCTGACGTCGGGCGACAAAGAGCTCGAATATCAGACCAGCAAGCATGGAGCTCCCTGATGTACTCCCCTGAAGGCGGGACAGCCAAGATGGCCGTCCCCCAGCCGCACCGCATGGAGGAGAACGCTGCCACTGGAGCAAGAAGAATCGGTAAGCGCCTCCTTGAGGTGGTCACCACCAAGACAAGGGGGGCACAGGTCATGACCTTCCTCAGGCTGCAAAGGGGCCAGGCAGTTGGAACAACAGAGATGTTCCATATCCCAGTGACAGAGCCCGTACTCTGGAGCAACGTCACCAACTCGACAGAGCAGAATGTCCAACCAAGGACCTCAGCACGGGCAGAAAACGCCACTGATGAGGTAAATATTAACAGAAAACCGTACATTTCAGTTAAATCAAACCAAAGAACTGAGCACAGGCAGAAAACGCCACCGGCTAGGTAAGTAAAATTAGCAGTCATCAGCTGTAACAGCCCTTAAATTAAACACCAGCGGAGCGTGACCCGAAAATGAAAAGAAAACAGAATCACCGAACACCAGATGAGATCTGTAGACAAAACAATCGTCAGTTGAGCAGCCCCTGGAGGGCGAGCACGCCCGCAGCCCCGACCACAAACGATCACTGGGATACTAGCAGCAGGCTGACGGAGGAAGCGGTAATGCAGCTTCAGAACCAGCCGCTCCTACCCAACTCTATTGGATCAGAACCAGCAGGTTCTACCGGATCAGAACCAGCCGCTCCTACCCGACTCTACTGGAGCGTAACCGGCTGGTTTTACCTGACTCTACCAGATCAGAACCAGCTGGTTCTACCCGACTATTGGATCAGAACCAGCGGGTTCTACCGGATCAAAACCAGCTGGTTATACCGGACTCTACAGGATCAGAACCAGCCGCTCCTACCCGACTCTATTGGATCAGAACCAGCAGGTTCTACCGGATCAGAACCAGCTGGTTATACCGGACTCTACCGGATCAGAACCAGCCACTCCTACCCGACCCTACCAGATCAGAACCAGCTGGTTCTACCCGACTCTACTGGATCAGAACCAGCTGGTTCTACCCGACCCTACCGGATCAGAACCAGCCACTCCTACCCGACTCTACTGGATCAGAACCAGCTGGTTCTACCCGACTCTACCGGATCAGAACCAGCTGGTTCTACCCGACTCTACCGGATCAGAACCAGCATGTCTGTCTCCTGTCAGAAGTCATGTGACCCACCTGGTCCTCAGCAGAGCTGCAGCCTCTCTGACGCTCACCGCTCCGTTAAGCTCCGCCCCTCCTGGGTCTGTAGCCAATGGCTGCTCAGCTCTGGGACACAGCAGAACAGGAGAACCAATCAGCTCCAGGGATCCTCTGTCCTGGTTCTGCCCCGTAGCATCATGGGGGATGTAGTTCCAGTGAGGCAGGAAGACGGGCCGGTCCATCCAGAGGGGGGACGGACGGATCAGCTGGAGACAAATGGACAGAGACAGGAAGTCCTCTTTAAGGCCTGGTTATTCTCCTCCCAGCAGTGTGTCACAGTGAGCTTGATGCAGGTATTTTTGATGTCTGCCCAATATTGAAGCGTGGTCTGTGCTATGCTATTCCACGCTACAACGCCAGAGGGCCAATCAGGAATTAGCTGTGGGTCTAGATACGGCCGAGGCGGCGAGGAAGTGGGGGCAAGTTTGTGTGACAACGGAGGGACATGAGGGCCAAAAAGAGCGGGGATCCAGGTGGACAAAGGGTCCCAGCGTTCTCACCTCGCTCTGCTAGCTGCTCCATCTTCACCAGTCGTTTCCCACAATGGCGGTCAGACAAACAAAACAAGCAGGTAAGGAACCAAACAGGAAATACGCAGAGAGGAGAGCGGATGTAGATCTGACCAATCAGAGGCCTCCTGTCTGCGCTCACCTACAGATGGCAGAGGTGCAGCAGAGCGTCTGCAGAAAGGGGGCGGGGACATCTTTGCATTCACTGCCACACACAGACGACATAGTTAGGAAGTATAAATCAGCCTTTAGATTCCACTGCTGATCCAGAACAACCTGCTTTAGAGTCAGTGGGACTCGGTTCTGATGGGCCCGGCTTGGCGAGCCCGGTCCAAAGGCTCGGTTCTGATGGGCCCGGCTTGGCGAGCCCGGTCCAAAGGCTCGATTCTGATGGGCCGCAGTGGGACCGGCTTGGCGAGCCCGGTCCAAAGGCTCGTTCTGATGGGCCGCAGTGGGACCGGCTTGGAGAGCCCGGTCCAAAGGCTCGGTTCTGATGGGCCGCAGTGGGACCGGCTTGGTGAGCCCGGTCCAAAGGCTCGGTTCTGATGGGCCGCAGTGGGACCGGCTTGGAGAGCCCGGTCCAAAGGCTCGGTTCTGATGGGCCGCAGTGGGACCGGCTTGGTGAGCCCGGTCCAAAGGCTCGGTTCTGATGGGCCGCAGTGGGACCGGCTTGGTGAGCCCGGTCCAAAGGCTCGGTTCTGATGGGCCGCAGTGGGACCGGCTTGGCGAGCCCGGTCCAAAGGCTCGGTTCTGATGGGCCGCAGTGGGACCGGCTTGGCGAGCCCGGTCCAAAGGCTCGGTTCTGATGGGCCGCGGTCGGCGAACAGCAGTCGTTGAGCCGGTCCCACACGCTGCTGACATCAGCCAGGTCCAATCCTGAAACCTGGACTAGGCCCCGCCCCCTCCTACCTCACACCTGACGCTGCCGCTGCCGTCCACCAGTCTCCACTCTCCGCCCCGCCCCTCTCTCAGCCAGCCAATCAGCAGCAGGTGGACCCGGGGCAGCGCCCTGTGACCCGGCAGGCTAAGCTCCGCCTCCTCGGTCCATGCTCGGTGCTGATTGGTGCTCCAGGACAGGTTGCTGACGCAGGCCAGACGCTGCTGGGACAGCAGCTCAGAGATGGACAGAAGCCTGGAGACACAGAGGACAGGAAGGACAGTTATGTTTTACACAGGAGAAGCTCTACAATTCTATTCAGTTTATTTCTATAGCTCCAATTCACGTCATGTCATCTCAGGTCACTTTCCAGTTCACCAGATCATCCAGTCAGATTGATTCAAAGTTTTCTATCCAAGGAAAACCAGCTGATTGCATCGACTCATTGACTCTTCAGAATCAGAATCAGAAATACTTTAATAACCCCAGAGGTAAATTACTTTTGTTACCCGCTGCAGTTACAGCTTTATATAATATAAACACACATCCAACTATACTTTATAATAAAGAGTGGGGTGATGCTGAGAAACTAGTCCATGCATTTGTTACTTCAAGGCTGGACTATTGTAATTCTTTACTATCAGGAAGTCCACAAACTGTAGTTAAAAGCCTTCAGCTGATCCAAAATGCTGCAGCCAGAGTTCTGATGAAAATGAAACAGAGAGATCATATCTCTCCTATCCTGGCTTCTCTTCATTGGCTTCCTGTTAAATCCAGAATAGAATTTAAAATCCTCCTTCTCACATATAAAGCCTTAAATGGCCAAGCTCCATCTGATATCAGAGATCTGATTGTTCCTTATGTTCCTAACAGAGCACTTCGCTCTCAATCTGCAGGTTTACTAGTGGTTCCCAGAACTTCTAAAAGTAGAATGGGAGGCAGATCTTTTAGTTCTCAGGCTCCTCTCCTGTGGAACCAACTACCAGTTTTAGTCCGTGAGGCAGACACCCTGTCTACTTTTAAGGCTAGGCTTAAAACTTTCCTTTTTGATAAAGCTTCTAGTTAGAGTGTCTCAGGTTATCCTGATCTATCTCTATATTTCTGCTGCTATAGGCTTAGACTGCTGGAGGACATAGGGACCCCTTTTTCATCATTCTGCTTCATTCTATCTCTATTCTCCCACTCTGCAGAATCTGTTAGTTCAATCTCTAACGTTCTGCTCTCTCTGCTTTTTCTCATAGTAGCTTCATCTGGTCTGTTCCTGTTTGGCTGTGACTCCATCCTGGAGAGAAATATCAGCTGTGCTGCTTCCATCAACACCTTTGTTTCTAGATGTTGGAGCTTGGCCTGTTTTCCAGTGTAGTCCTGTTTCTCTGACTGTGACTAACTGGATGTGCTCTCTTCATCCTCTGACATGGGAGCTGGCTCGGAGCTCGTCTGCCTGGCTGTGTGTTTCCTGGACGGGGCCGCCTGTGGAGCTGGTTGACAGTTGCCTTTTGTATCTATGCTTCTTTTTCTATGTCTGCTTCTGTCTCCTTGAACCCCAGTGGGCCTCAGCAGATGGCCGCTCACACTGAGCCTGGTTCTGCTGGAGGTTTCTTCCTGTTCAAAGGGAGTTTTTCCTCTCCACTGTCGCTACAAGCATGCTTAGTGTGAGGGATTGCTAAAGAGTCAATGAGTCGATGCAATCAGCTGGTTTTCCTTTGATAGAAAACTTTGAATCAATCTGACTGGATGATCTGGTGAACTGGAAAGTGACCTGAGATGACATGATGTGAATTGGAGCTATAGAAATAAACGGAATTGAAACTGAATTTAAAGTATGCTGCTCTAGCTTTACAAAGCGTCCTCTTATACAGCAGTAAACCATTTTTCCAGACTTGGAAGGACTCCCGCAGGCCTGTGGAGCGATATTTTCTCTCCAGTTTCCTAGCATTTTGCTTCAAAGTACGCAGCTCTGCATTAAACCAAGGAGCAAGCTTTCTATTTTTAACAGTTTTCATTTTCAAAGGAGCTGCGTTGTCTAAGGCAATACGCAGAGAACTAGCAACCCCATCAACAAAATCATCAACCTGTGAAGGGGAATAAGCTATGCTTTTGCACTCTGCAGCACTGCTCAGTGACACAGAGGAGAGAGAAAGTGAAGCAGATTCTTTAAAATGTATAACTGCTCTATCTGATAAAGATCTGCTAAAATTGAACCTTCTTTTGGGGGAGGAGAACTCTGTTAAAGTAATCCTGAAGGTTATTAGAAAGTGGTCAGAGAGGACAGGGTTGTGAGGAAATCCTGTTATTTCTTCACATTCTATGCCGTATGTCAGCACAAGATCCAAAGTATGAAGATGAGAATGCGTGGGACTATTCACATTTTGAACAAAGCCAATAGTGTCTAAGATAGCATTAAAGGCTGCTCTTAAGCTATCGCCTTCAATGTCAGCATGGATGTTAAAATCTCCCACTATGATGACCCTGTCAGTATTTAATACCAAATCAGAAAGGAACTCTGAAAACTCATCTAAAAATTCAGAGTAAGGACCTGGTGGACGATACAAAGTTACAGAAAGAAGAGGTTTTCTTGCTTTGCAATTTGGATCAGGGAAATTAAGGGTTAAATGTTCAAAAGAGTTGTAGGTATTAACTGTTTTGGGAGTAATCAGTAAGTCAGACTGGAAGATTGTTGCTACTCCTCCTCCTCGCCCAGAACTTCTGGGGATGTGAAAATTTAAATAGCTTGAAGGAGTTGCCTCATTTATGCTCACATAATCCTCTTGCTGCAGCCAGGTTTCTGTAAGGCAACACAAGTCAATGTGATTATCACAAATCAAGTCATTAACTAGTAGACTTTTAGAGGAAAGAGATCTTATGTTAAACAGACCGCATTTAATTGTTTTAACTTTTTCCCCAATTGGAGTTATTTTGATTTTAATCAGATTATCATGATTTACTCCTTTGGGAATATTTGCTAATTTATTAGATTTTGGTCGTTGGTCAGACACTGTCTGGATGGAGAAGAGCGTACAGACTGGAGGGAACCCAGAGGACAGGAGGGACGGTTCTGATTGAGACAGGAGAAGGTCTATAGACTCTGGCCTGGTCAGAGGTTCTGGTTCTGATGGACCCACCTGTAGCTGACGGGCAGCCCCCCTGAGCTGCTGCTCTCCTGGATCTTCTCCACCGCAGACGCTATGAGCTCCTCCAGGCTGTGGTCACATGACCCTCCTGCAGCAGAGAGACACCGTTACCATGGAAACCATACAGGTCTGCATTTCAGGACAATGTGTGGATCCAGAACCACTGACCTGCTGCTGATTGGACCTCAGCAGAGTGGGCGGAGCCACAGGGACCTGGATCCAGATGTTGGTGGATGAAGGTGGAGAGGTTCTGAAGCCACATGGACTCCTGCAGCAGAACACATGGGTCAGCTGGTTCTGATCCGTTATTCTGCTGCCTGAAGGAAGAACCAGACCACCTGGAACTAGCTGGACCGAGCGCTCGGTTCTGGCTGGTTAGTTCCAGGTTCTAGACGTTAGCCCGTCTGCGGCGGCCAGGGCTAACGTTAGCCCGTCTGCAGCGGCCAGGGCTAACGTTAGCCCGTCTGCAGCGGCCAGGGCTAACGTTAGCCCGTCTGCAGCGGCCAGGGCTAACGTTAGCCCGTCTGCAGGGGCCAGGGCTAACGTTAGCCCGTCTGCAGCGGCCAGGGCTAACGTTAGCCCGTCTGCAGCGGCCAGGGCTAACGTTAGCCCGTCTGCAGCGGCCAGGGCTAACGTTAGCCCGTCCGCAGCGGCCAGGGCTAACGTTAGCCCGTCCGCAGCGGCCAGGGCTAACGTTAGCCCGTATACACCGGCCAGGGCTAACGTTAGCCCGTCCGCAGCAGCCAGGGCTAACGTTAGCCCGTCCGCAGCGGCCAGGGCTAACGTTAGCCCGTCCGCAGCGGCCAGGGCTAACGTTAGCCCGTCCGCAGCGGCCAGGGCTAACGTTAGCCCGTCCGCAGCGGCCAGGGCTAACGTTAGCCCGTCCGCAGCGGCCAGGGCTAACGTTAGCCCGTATGCAGCGGCCAGGGCTAACGTTAGCCCGTATGCAGCGGCCAGGGCTAACGTTAGCCTGTCCGCAGAGGCCAGGGCTAACGTTAGCCCGTCCGCAGCAGCCAGGGCTAACGTTAGCCCGTCCGCAGCAGCCAGGGCTAACGTTAGCCCGTCCGCAGCAGCCAGGGCTAACGTTAGCCCGTCCGCAGCAGCCAGGGCTAACGTTAGCCCGTCCGCAGCAGCCAGGGCTAACGTTAGCCCGTCCGCAGCAGCCAGGGCTAACGTTAGCCCGTCCGCAGCAGCCAGGGCTAACGTTAGCCCGTCCGCAGCAGCCAGGGCTAACGTTAGCCCGTCCGCAGCAGCCAGAGCTAACGTTAGCCCGTCCGCAGCAGCCAGGGCTAACGTTAGCCCGTCCGCAGCAGCCAGGGCTACGTTAGCCCGTCCGCAGCAGCCAGGGCTAACGTTAGCCCGTCCGCAGCAGCCAGGGCTAACGTTAGCCCGTCCGCAGCAGCCAGGGCTAACGTTAGCCCGTCCGCAGCAGCCAGGGCTAACGTTAGCCCGTCCGCAGCAGCCAGAGCTAACGTTAGCCCGTCTGCAGCAGCCAGGGCTAACGTTAGCCCGTCTGCAGCAGCCAGGGCTAACGTTAGCCCGTCCGCAGCAGCCAGGGCTAACGTTAGCCCGTCTGCAGCAGCCAGAGCTAACGTTAGCCCGTCTGCAGCAGCCAGAGCTAACGTTAGCCCGTCTGCAGCAGCCAGGGCTAACGTTAGCCCGTCCGCAGCAGCCAGGGCTAACGTTAGCCCGTCTGCAGCAGCCAGAGCTAACGTTAGCCCGTCTGCAGCAGCCAGAGCTAACGTTAGCCCGTCTGCAGCAGCCAGGGCTAACGTTAGCCCGTCTGCAGCAGCCAGGGCTAACGTTAGCCCGTCCGCAGCAGCCAGGGCTACGTTAGCCCGTCCGCAGCAGCCAGGGCTAACGTTAGCCCGTCCGCAGCAGCCAGGGCTAACGTTAGCCCGTCCGCAGCAGCCAGGGCTAACGTTAGCCCGTCCGCAGCAGCCAGGGCTAACGTTAGCCCGTCCGCAGCAGCCAGAGCTAACGTTAGCCCGTCTGCAGCAGCCAGGGCTAACGTTAGCCCGTCTGCAGCAGCCAGGGCTAACGTTAGCCCGTCCGCAGCAGCCAGGGCTAACGTTAGCCCGTCCGCAGCAGCCAGGGCTAACGTTAGCCCGTCTGCAGCAGCCAGAGCTAACGTTAGCCCGTCTGCAGCAGCCAGAGCTAACGTTAGCCCGTCTGCAGCAGCCAGGGCTAACGTTAGCCCGTCCGCAGCAGCCAGGGCTAACGTTAGCCCGTCTGCAGCAGCCAGAGCTAACGTTAGCCCGTCTGCAGCAGCCAGAGCTAACGTTAGCCCGTCTGCAGCAGCCAGGGCTAACGTTAGCCCGTCCGCAGCAGCCAGGGCTAACGTTAGCCCGTCCGCAGCAGCCAGGGCTACGTTAGCCCGTCCGCAGCAGCCAGGGCTAACGTTAGCCCGTCCGCAGCAGCCAGGGCTAACGTTAGCCCGTCCGCAGCAGCCAGGGCTAACGTTAGCCCGTCCGCAGCAGCCAGAGCTAACGTTAGCCCGTCTGCAGCAGCCAGGGCTAACGTTAGCCCGTCTGCAGCAGCCAGGGCTAACGTTAGCCCGTCCGCAGCAGCCAGGGCTAACGTTAGCCCGTCTGCAGCAGCCAGAGCTAACGTTAGCCCGTCTGCAGCAGCCAGAGCTAACGTTAGCCCGTCTGCAGCAGCCAGGGCTAACGTTAGCCCGTCCGCAGCAGCCAGGGCTAACGTTAGCCCGTCTGCAGCAGCCAGAGCTAACGTTAGCCCGTCTGCAGCAGCCAGAGCTAACGTTAGCCCGTCTGCAGCAGCCAGGGCTAACGTTAGCCCGTCTGCAGCAGCCAGAGCTAACGTTAGCCCGTCTGCAGCAGCCAGAGCTAACGTTAGCCCGTCTGCAGCGGCCAGGGCTAACGTTAGCCCGTCTGCAGCGGCCAGAGCTAACGTTAGCCCGTCTGCAGCAGCCAGAGCTAACGTTAGCCCGTCTGCAGCAGCCAGAGCTAACGTTAGCCCGTCTGCAGCAGCCAGAGCTAACGTTAGCCCGTCTGCAGCATCCAGGGCTAACGTTAGCCCGTCTGCAGCAGCCAGAGCTAACGTTAGCCCGTCTGCAGCAGCCCTCTCTCTGCATAGCCGTGTGTGAAGTACCGCTGGCTCTGATGGAGGTTTGATTGTTTTTTTTGGTAAAATGTTCATTTGATTTGTGTTTATCTGACTGAGTTCATTATTATTCCTCCACTAAATGAAAAAAGTCAGAATTCATTATTATTTGGGTGTCAGGGTTCTGTGCTCTGCTTACTCTCTGGTGGTTGTTGCTGACAGGTGGGCGTGGCCCCGCACCTGCATGTGGGCCAAACACCTTAAAACCACGACACTAGAGACTATTAATAACAGGAGGTGAAATGCAGCTCAAGAATAGCTTTGAATGTGGTGATGTCATCAGTACGCTTTCGTTCCAATTAACCCTTAATGATTCTGCGTGCTCCTGTTCTCCCAGAATCCAGACTTCGCTGGGTTCTAGTCAAGAACAGACTTGGAGAGGATCTGAGTCAGTACTGACGTTCTAGTGAATTGAAAAATGGATATTGAACTGATGGCACCTGTTTTCAGACATATTAGTTGTTGTTGTTTGTTTCTCTGACTGTGACTAACCAGCCGTCCATGTTTGAGCCCTTGCCTCGCAACGCTGCCAGTTCTGTTAGCTCTACGCCTGCCGAAGACACAGACGTCCATCCCCGTGAACACTGGGACGCAACTCAATGGGAAAGGAAAGGATTCTGGTTTCAAAAAATCATCTGTCAATCAAAAAAATGGACAGATGACGGTTGATATATGATTGGCTGAATTTAGGTGTTCAGGCTGATGGAGAACTGACTGGCCTGCAGGAGATAACGGAAAAAACACAGATTTTAAGACGGGATTTTTTTTAATAGAAATTTTCTAACTTTTGGGACAATCTGGTCTGATAAAGAGAACATTTATACATGTTAAGCTAGAATGATATGACATTTAAATATGACTTTCCTACGACTTAAAGAAGGAAGATGGGAAATAATGAGAATAAAGAAGCATCCTAAGGTCAGAGGAAGCAAGGAGGTAAAGAAGAAGAGGCTGGAAAACTAGATCCAGTAGAAGAAGATCAGAGATGAAGAAGATCCCAGGCTTCCAGCAGGAGGACAGACAGACAGATGGACGTCTGGACAGAACCAATGAACTGAATCCATTCAACAACCTCAGCATCTTCCTCTCCTGCCCACAGTCTCATGGACATCCTGCTGAGGTCTTTCTATATTGTAGACATTTGAAACAAGTTTGTCAGGAAGAGCATCATTGCAGCCAAGCTAAATCCTGCAGGCAGCTGTTAGGACGGCTCAGTGAATGGAGGATGTTTCATAATTCAGATATTAATAATATAGTTTTGACTTTGGTCCAAATTAACTGAAATATCTTGAATATAATTCTGGATGTGACACTTTAACTGATAAATCAGATGACGTCATCTGAGATATCTAAAAATACATTTTAACTCCAAAATGTGATTAAAGATATCTTGAATTGTTATTTTTCCCCAGACATAATATAAAAATATAAAACATCATTAAGGGCAGTAAAATGTAGTAAACAATGTTTGTCTATTCTATTAAAATGTCTGTATCTATATAAATGATCTCTATAATGTGTTTTCTTCTCCATTCAGAGGGCCCCATGCCTGTCTTTGCCTAGGGCCCCACATTTCCTGAATCCGCCCCTGCTTGGATTCTCTCCTCCAGGTTTATCTGTGGTGCCCAGAATGACCCCCCCCCCCTGAGCGCATCGCCCTAAACTCACGCCCCCTGATGAGAAAACAGATGGAAATACGAACAAAAAGGGAAATTTTAAACATATCTTAATGTTTTTATATTTCTGGCACATTGATGCCTTTAAATTGATAGTTTGATGAACAGATAAACATGAATTAACAGAATTCTCCAGGTTTCAGTCGATGTGCTTCAGTCAGTGAATCAATTCTCTGCTCACTGGATGCTGGTTCCCCGTTAAGCTATCAGAACCATTCTAGATCATTTCTGACACGTTATCTGTTCAACTTAGAACCTGCCCCCCCCCCCCCCCCCCCCCCCCTCCTTATTTTCCCATTCCCTCTAATGGCGTCTCTGCCGCTCGGCTGTTCGCTGCTCGTAAATATAAGCTGCCAAATGGGGGAAATATCATCACCATTACTGTTAATATATAATATTAATTTACACATTCAGTGATAAAATGTCGCAGGGGGTGATATGGGGGGGGGGTCATTTCAGCAGGTGCTGCTTACAAAATATTAAAATAAATGAATGAATGAATGAGGTCCTTTAAGCTGTTTTCTGTTTTTTTCAAACACCAAGATAATCTGACTGTTTCCAACTGAAACAGACAGATTAACTGAAAAATAAACCTGAAAAATAAACTCAGCCATCAAACCCAGTTTTACAACAAGTAGTGAGTATTCATCACTTTTCACTGCTGATATCAGAGGATGGAAACCAGCTCACAGCAGGACGCAGAAAATAATACTTGATGTAGAATATGACAGATTACTGGATTAAGGATATTCCTAGTCTACTACATGCTATAGCACATCAGGATTTTAGAGAATCTGGAAACAGTAGCTAGTTATTTCCTAAAGATATGGGAGGAGAGGAGAGAATGGAGATTACAGCTGAAATAATCTGTTCCTCCTTCATAACCTGGGATTAAATTAATTCACCATAAATAATCTGTTCCTCCTTCATAACCTGGGATTAAATTAATTCACCATCAACTCTTTAACTGTGTTTATTTCTCTCTTCATCAACAACAAACTCTGTGGATTTGGTGACATTTGATCATTAATAGCCAGAGTTATGAGAGAATCAAATATTTTAGCTGTCTGATATAATCTGCTCCTTTGATGATCTCTATAACAATCTGATGAAATAGATTTTCTGTTTAAATGTTTATCAAACAATTTTCCAATATTCCTAAAAAAGTTCAAACCAAACCAGTGGACTTGGTTTTCTAAGTTTGAAGATGATTCTCTTTGTGGTTTGTTATATTTATACCTAAATAAATGTTTGTTTATCTGGAGCGTGTAACACAGTGATTTCTCTCTGGGATTATTAAAGTTTATTAAAGTTTATTAAAGTTTTTCTGATTCTGATTCTTTCTATTCAGAAAGATTTTTCTGCTACTGCAGACATTTGGAATTAAAATATAAAGATTAACAGTCTGATTTATTTGAACTATTCTGGTTTTTAAAATATAAAATAATAAATGTTTCAAACATAATATAGAAAAATAATGACAGATTTAAACTTCACAGGATTTGTTTATTCTCCTCCTTTAATAAATAATAATGATCAAATGTCACCAAATCCACAGTTTGTTGTTGATGAAGAGAAGAATGAACATGGAGGAGGAATTATTATGTGTGATAGAATGTAGCAGACTAGAAATGTCTTTAATCCAGTAATCTGTCATATTCTACATTAGAACATCTGGATTAACCTCTAACTCCACACCCTTATCTTCACCCTAACAGCCCTAGATCTAGAATCCTAGATCCTCTCCTGGTAGATCCTCTCCTGCGCTTCTAACTGATCTCCTCTCATTCTAACCAAACTCTGGACCTCTTGGTTCCGATCATCAGAACCGAATCGAACAGGTAGAATCTACTGACCGCCTCACTGCTGGTTCCGACCCGGTCCATGAAGCTCTGCAGGGCGGCCATCCTCAGCACCACTGGAGGCTGGAGAGCTGTGGAGAACTCTGGTTCCGATCAACTGGGCTGAAACAGCAGAACCTGCAGCCGAACTCTGGTTCCGATCAACTGGGCTGAAACAGCAGAACCTGCAGCAGAACTCTGGTTCCGATCAACTGGGCTGAAACAGCAGAACCTGCAGCAGAACTCTGGTTCCGATCAACTGGGCTGAAACAGCAGAACCTGCAGCAGAACTCTGGTTCCGATCAACTGGGCTGAAACAGCAGAACCTGCAGCAGAACTCTGGTTCCGATCAACTGGGCTGAAACAGCAGAACCTGCAGCAGAACTGCGGAGCAAGAACCGAAAGTAGCGCTAAAAGTTTCTCCTTCTGTGGTTAAAGAGGCTGAGAGCCGCAGCGCCGCTGCAGCACCGCCCCCTGCTGGACAGGAGAGGAAACGGCAGCCTGAAATCATTTAACTAATTTAATCCCTGATTAATCTGGTTGTAGCCGGAAGTAAAGTGCTGCACACTCTTCCTGTTGCCCATATATGGAAGAAGCTCTGGCACCTGGTTGGTTGGTGAGACATGTAATCAGGGTTTACATTTCAAAGCAGGTAGCACTAGTGAATTATTGACAATATGTCAGCTTTAGCTGCTTGATGATGATGTTAGAGAAGGAAAATGTTATATGATTGCATCAGATAGTCAAGCTACATTATTAATTATCAAATCTGGCAAAGCTTAGATTTATTATTAGATATAAATCACCTATTAGTTCAGCAGCATTAAAGCATTCTACCTAGTCACATTTCTATCATAGATAGCACTAAAGCATTCTACCTAGTCACATTTCTATCATAGATAGCACTAAAGCATTCTACCTAGTCACATTTCTATC